>NC_054481.1:10121983-10346983 GCF_017639515.1 Carcharodon carcharias | reverse complement strand
TGAATAGTTAGACCTCGCAGTACCATAATTAACCATTCCATTGCCACATACATCTCATCATCACAGCAGGTGCTGTGATTTTAATTTGAAGTGCACAATGTATGCCATGCAGTCCAATCCCACCTGTCACCCTCCTGGTGTTACTGTTGTGAAGCCAACAGCACTTCAAGGCACAAGCTTCATTTACATTGCAGTCAATGCCTGGCAATGGGGAAAGATAATTGCAGAGGTGGGAGCCTCAGACAGACCAGCAGATCTGTTGTGCACCTCTTCCTTCTGGCTGTATAAGAATAAAGTTTTTTTTAAAAACTTCAACTCTCTTCTAGTGGCCTCCGACAGCTCCTTTAAGGAGTGCTGGTTAGGCCACTCAATTGCAGAATGAGTTGTCAGAGTTTAGCAGAACGATTTGCATATTAAATCCAGCCTCTAACTTGATGGTGGCAAGTGCTCCGCTCATTGATCTTGGTGGGGAGGTGGAGGGGATTTAAGGTGCACGGGAAAACAAGAAATAGGAGCAAGAGTAGATCATTCAGCCCATTGAACCTGCTCCACCATTCAATACGATCACGGTTGATCCTGGGCTTCAACTCCCATCCACTCCCCATATCCCTTGATTCACTGAGACCAAAAATCTGTCCAACCCAGCCGTAAATGTATTCAACGAAGGAGCATCCACGATCCTCTGGGGTAGAGGATTCCAAAGATTCACAACCCTCCGATCAAGTATTTTCTCCTCATCTCAGTCCTAAACAATCGGCCTCTTATCCTGAGACCATGCCTCTGCGTTTTAGATTCGCCAACCAGTGGAAACGATCTCTCAACATCTACCTTACCAAGCCCCATTCAGAATCTCATATGTAATGTAGAAAATGAGAATTGCGTGCCTATCTCCAGTTGCAGCTGAAGGAGATAAAAATCACAGGGAATAAGCAGGTAACTGGAACTGTGTGACAGACACTTAATCCCAGAATTTCCTCAAAGCTGCTCTCACTCTGATGGCATAACTTTGTTGAAAGTGTGACAGAAGCCCATTTACAAAAGGTATTGGAAGTCTGGAATTCTGTCCTTCAAATAGTTGTTGAGGCTGGGGAGGGGTCAATTAAAAAGTTCAAAACTGAAACTGATAAATTTTTGTTAGGCAAGGGTACTAAGGGTTAAAGAACCAAGGCGGTGAAATGGAATTAGGATACAAATCAGTCATGACCTAACTGAATAGTGGAACAGGCTTGATGGGCTGAATGGCCTACTCCTGTTCATATGTACCTACATACACATTTACAATAGCTTCAGGCAAAGATACACTCAAAGAGGAGGAACAGGTCCTCAGAAATTCCAGGACTTAGTGTTGAACAAGTATGGGATAGTCCATGATCTCATACAATGTCCAATGCAACTGTAAGGGACAGAAGGATATGTTGATAGGTTGAGCACGTGAGGAAGCCCAAACAGAACACTGGCAAAAAACATTTGTCCCAATGGCCTGGTTCTGTGCTGTAAAATTCGACATAATTCAACTATGTATCGCACAGAACAGTGATTCTGAAAAACATTGCAACACTCTAGAGCCTATTACCCAAGGACAGAGAGACCAGTTGACTAAAAGGATTAGAGGAAGGTAATACTGCAGAATTCTACAGTCAGTGGTTAAAATTGCCATTTTCAAGGCTGGGAATCTCAAATTATATATTACCCCTCTGATGCCTGAGTAAAGGACATTGGGGGGCCAGTGCAAAAATCTTTGGAAATAAGAACGAGAATATAAGACATAAGATTAGGAGGAGTAGGCCATACAAACTATCAAGCCTGTACTGAGATAATGGCTGCTTCTCGATCTCAGCTCCACTTTCCTACCCAATCCCCACATCCCTGATTACCTTAGAGTCTAAAGATCTATCGATCTCAGCCTTGAATGTACTCAATGACTGAGCATCCATTAGTCCTCTGGTGCCTGGGGTAGACAATTCCAAAGATTCACAACTGTCTGAGCAAAGGAATTTCTCCTTCTCTCAGTCTGAAATGGCCATTCCCTTATTCTGGGACTATGTCTCCTAATTCTAGGCATTCCCACCAGAGGAAACAGCCTCTCAGTATCTATCCTATAAAGCCCTCTAAGAATTTTATATGTTTCAATGAGGCCACCTGTTATTTGTTTAAACTCCAGACAGTATAGGCCCATTGTACTCAACCTTTCCACAACCTGCTGTATGTCAGCAACAAATCTGCTTCTCTCATGTTCCTTTTGGGCTGTAACTTAAAACCTGATGATCTCAATCCTGAACTTTATTTTTTTAATTTTTTAAAGAAAATCATGCTTTGCTTTCTGATAATTCTAAGTTGTGCATGATCAAGAATGAACATCAAGCTGCCTGTTAGTAAAAAAGGACAGCTGATCATTTATGACATACTCATCACAGGAATCAATCTAGTGAACCTTTATTACTCCCCTTCTAAGGCAAGTATATCCTTCCTAAGGTATGGGAACACCAAAACTGAACACACTATTCCAGGTCTGGTTTCACCAAAGTTCTATTAACAACTGCAGCTAGACTTCCTTACTCTGATACTCCAAAGCCCTTGAAATAAAAGCCAACATATCATTTGCTTTCCCAACTGCTTGCTGTACCTACATATTAACTTTGTGTTTCTTGTGCAAGAACACCCAAATTCCTCTCAACACCAACATTTAGCAGCTTCTCACCACTTAAAAAAAGTTCAGTGGCCAGAACTTCTGCTGAGAGAGGGGCACACACCTGACCTGCTCGAGTGTAAAATAGTGCATGATGACATCGGGTAAGCGTCCCAATGTCATCTTACACTCTCACAATATTTCAGCAATTAAGAGGGCTTTTAAGCCCATTAACGCAGCAATTAACTGGGATTTTTCACTGCCCATCCAACGTTATGGTTGGCGGGCGGGTGAATCGGCCAGGCGGCTGTTGCATTTTTCAGGAAACCTTGTCCAAGGGCAGGATGAGGTTTCCGCTATTAAATTTTAAAAAATAAAAAATCTACGCACAGAATTTTTATAATGTCTATGCTCAGGTGACTGCCTATGTTGCGTGGACATTTTTTCCAGAATTAAAGATCTTTATTTGATACTTTTGAAGTCTTCAGTTCTGAAGCAGCTCTCAGCCTTCTGGGAGCTTTCTGTGAGCGCTCCCCCACGCCCACGCTGACTTCAGCGCCCGCCCGCCCACCTCCTGCACCAGTCCTGCTCCTGCCCCCAATCCAGGCAGCACTGATCATATCAGCGCACGCTTCACGCTGGCTGGCTGCTAATTGGCCAGCCAGCGTGAAATCGCGGTCGGGGGTTGATCGCGGGTGGCGGTCCGTTCCAAGGCCGCTCCCGGGCCCACCAATCAAGCCGACACGCCGACCTTAAAATCCTGCGCAGTTTTTCTGTTCCTCCCACCAAGATAAATAACCTCACATTGTCCCACATTATACTCCATCCGAAAGAAAGAAAAAAAGAAATGCTGGTATTTATATAGTGCTTTTCACAGCCACCAGGCATCGCAAAGCAATTTACAGACAATGATGTCCTTTTGAAGTGTAGCCCCTGTGGAAATGTAGGAAACTCAGCAAGCTCCCACAAACAGCAGTGTGATAATGATCAGATAAATCTGCTCCGCTTCAAAAGAGTGCAACAGGGTCTTTTACGTTAACCCGAGGGGATCAGACAGGGCCTCGGTTTAATGTTCCATCTAAAAAATGACACCTCCAGCAGCACAGCACTCCATTGGAGTGTCAGCCTTGAATTTTGTGCGTTAAAGTCCTAGACTGGGACTTGAACCTGGAAGCATGCGACACAGTCGAAAATGCTATCAACTGAACCACAGTTGACACTTCTTGGCCATTCACTTAACCTATCTATCTCCCTTTACAGATGCTTTGTGTCCTCCTCACAGTTTACTTTTTCAACTAGCTTTGTATTGTCAGCAAACTTAGAAGCATGACACTTGGTCCTTCACAATGTCATTAATATGGATTGTAATTACTTGAGCTCCGGCACTAATCCTTGTTACACCCAATAGTAACAACCTGACAACCTTAAAATTCTGTTTTCTGTTCAATTCTCTATTCATGCTAACAGAGTTCCCCAACCCCATGAGCCCTTATCTTGTATAACAACTCTTCTTGTGCCAACTTATCGGATGCCTTTTGGAAATCCAAATATACTACATCCACTGGTTCCCCTTTATCTACCCTACTAGTTACATGCTCAAAAAACTCTAAGGTTTGTCAAGCACAATTTGCCTTTCAGAAAACCATGCCGACTCCACCTAATCACATTACGATTTCTAAGTACCCTGCTACCACTTTCTTATAATTGATTCCAGCATTTTCTCAACGGCTGACGTCAGGTTAGCTGGCCTGCAGTTTCCTCTTTCTCTCTCTCTTTACTTCAACAGTGATGTTACATTTGCTACTTTGCAATCCACTGGGAACACTCAAGATTCTAGGGAATTTTGGAAACTCACAACCATTGCATTCATTTTCCCTACAGTCACCTCGTTCAGGACCCTCAGATTTAAGCTGTCAAGTAAAGGGGATTTGTTGGCTTTCAATCCCATTAATTGCTCCAGTATTTTTTTTCTTTACTCATATTAATTATTGCAAATTCTTAATTTCTCTTAGAGCCTTGGTTCCCCACTATTTCTAGATCATTTCTTGTGTTTTCTGCTGTGAAGACAGGCAAAATATTTGTTTACAGTCTCTCATTTCCTTATTTGTCATTATAATTTGTTCTGTCTCAGCCTTTAAGGGACCTATATTTACCTTCTATCTTCCTTTATTCATACACCCTAACAGCCCTGTGGGTGTACCTAAACAACAGGGGCTGCAGTGGTTCAAGAAGCTCACCACTACCTTCTCAAGGGCAATTAGGGATGGGCAATAAATGCTGGCCCAGCCAGCGACACCCACGTCCCGTAAATGAATAAAAAGAAAACCTTGTAGAAGCTCTTACCATCTGTTTTTATATTTCTGGTTAGCTTAATCTCATGTTTTATTTTCTCCCTCTTCACCAATTTTTTGGTCATTCTTTTCTGGTATCCAGCATCCTTCCAATCCTCAGGCTTATTACTCTCCTCGGCAATATCACAAGCCTCTTCTTTTAATCTAATTCGGGGTCACTGGTCGCTCATTTAGGACAGAGATGAGGGGATTTTTTTTCCTCTGAGGGTTGTGAGACTTTGAAATTCTCTTCCTCAAAAGATGGTTGAGGCAGAGTCCTTGAATATCTTTAAGGTGGAAGTAAATAGATTCTTGACAAGCAAGGGGATGAAAGCTTATCAGAAGTAGGCAGGAATGTGGAGTTGAGGTTAAAATCACATTAGCCATGATCTTACTGAGTGGCAGAGCAGTCTCGAGGGGCCGAGTGGCCTACTCCTGCTCCACGTTTGTATGTTCATGTGTTCGTAATACTAACATTAACTTTTTCAGTTAGTCTTGGATGGATCACTTTTCCCATAAAGAAATTACTTGCCTAAATGGAGGGAGAGCAGCCAAAAGTTGTGGTCCCCACTGCATTTAATGACAGTGCACTTAAGGTCTTGCAGAGACAGTTTAAGGAGTTAAACTATTTCAAGATCACAATGGCAACGTGGGGAATGACTTGCTCACACAGAGTGGTTAGGATCTGGAATGCACTGCCTGAGAGTGTGGTGAAGGCAGGTTCAACGGAGCTAATCAAGAGGGAATTGGATCATTAACTGGAAAGGAAGAACATACAGGTATAAAGGAAAAGATGGGGTGGTGGCACTAGATGAAATACTCCTTCGGAGAACCAGCACAGACACAACACGCTGAATGGCCTCCTTCGGTGTTATAATCTTTCCGTGAAGATTAAGGCCCTTTTTATCCTGCTCAGCAGTTACATAAATGCCTTCACTGGCTAGCTTTATTGACGAGTTGATTTTCTGATATACTTATGTATAGGCTTTAACACAACACAATGTATCTGATATTTGGGCAATTCTCCCTCGGAATTGATGATCAAGTGCTAAGTGTATTACCACTGCATCAGAGCACTCGCTGGATAGCATACAGCACTCCAGATGGTGTCTGACCAAGTCTGTGCACAAATGAAATATCACTTCCTCACTTATGGATTCCAACCCTCTTGAAATAAAAGCCAACATTCCTTCAGACATTTTGGTTATTTTGTGTAACCATGCACCAGCTTTAGTGATTTGTGTACATGGACACCTAAATCCCTTTGCTCCTTCTCAGCTACAAGTCACTTGGCATGGAGAATGTATTCCAATTTGTCTCAGAGCCAAACTGGATGCCCTCACACTATCACACAAAGACAGGTAGGAAAGCAAGTTGTGAAGAAGACATAAGGAGTCTGCAGACGGACATAGATAGGTTAAGTGAATGGGCAAAAATTTGGCAGATGGAGCATAACGCAGGAAAATGTGAATTTGTCCACTTTGGCAGGACAAATAGAAAAGTAGTATATTATTTAAATGGAGGGAGTTGGAGATCTCTGAGGTACAAAGGCATCTGGCTGTCCTGGCAAATGAATCAGAAAAAGTTAGTATGCAGGTACAGGTGATTAGGAAGGCAAAGGGAACATTGCTGACTATTGCAAAAGGAACGGAATGTAAAGTTAATAATGTTTTGCTACAGTTGTACAGGACATTGGTGAGACCACATCTGGAAGACTGTGTAGTTTTGGTCTCCTTATTTAAATAAGAATATAAATATGCTAGAAGCAGTTCAGAAAAAGTTCACTAGATTGATACCTGGGATTTGGCAGGGGGGGTATCTTGCAAGGAAAGGTTGGACATGTTGGGCCTATATCCACTGGAGCTTAGAAGGCTGAGAGGTGATCTAACTGAAACATATAAGATCCTGAGGGAGTTGACAGAGTTGATGCTGAAAGGGTGTTTGCCCCTTGTGGGAGAGATTAGTACTAGGGGAAACAGTTTAAAAATAAGGGGTCTCCCTTTTAAGGTGCAGATGAGAAAATTTTTTTCCCTCAGAGCATCATGAATCTTTTCAACTCTATTTCCCAGAGAGCAGCGAAAGCAGGGTTGCTGTATGTTTTTAAGGCAGAGGTAGATAGATTCCTGACTATCAAGGGAGTCAAAGGTTATCGGGAGTAGGTGGAAAGTGGAGTTGAGACTAAAATCAGGTCAACCATGATCTTATTGAATGGCGGAGCATGCTTGAGAGGCCGAATAGCCTACTCTTGCTCCTAATTTGTATATTTGTATGTTCCACATTGAACTCCATCTGCCACAGTTTGGCCCATTGACTTAGCCTGCCTTCAGCCATTGTAACTTGCTAATCCTAAGAACACAACTTAATGCGCTTCCTAACTTAGTACGAAACTTGGATACACAACTCTCCTCGCTGGAGATACAGAAGTTGCATGAATTATAGAAGAGCACTTAGACATAAAGGAAAGACTTTTTTTTATTCATCCGTGGGATGTGGGTGTCGCTGGTTAGACCAGCATTTATTGCCCATCCCTAATTCCCCTGAGGGTGGTGGTGAGCTGCTTTGAAACGTTGCAATCCATGTGGTATAGGTACACCAACAGTACTGTTAGGGAGGGAGTTCCAAGATGTTGACTCAGCGACCGTGAAGGAATGATGATACGTTTCCAAGTCAGGATGTTGAGTGGCTTGGAGGGGGAACTTCCAGGTGGTGGTGTTCCCATGCATCTGCTGCCCTTGCCCTTCTAGATGGTAACAGTTGTGGGTTTGGAAGGTGCTGCCTAAGGAGCCTTGGTGAGTTTCTGCAGTGCATCTTGCAGATGGTACACACAGCTGCCACTGTGCATCGCTGGTAGAGGGAGTGGAGTGAATGTTTGTGGATGGGGTGCCACAGTCAAGCAGGCTGCTTTGTCCTGGATTTATACCGATAAGACTGTACTACATAATGTTACAAAGTTGACAAAGTAAGGTGGTTACAGTAAAAACAGAGTTCCACAAATTACAAATGTTGTGACAGAATTATTAGCTCTGAAATTGCACCACCACAACTCCAATGCAACACCAATTGAACCATAGAATACACAAATGTCAATTTTTGGCCCGTCCTCGACTGGTCCTTCCAGGCTCCTGAGAAACATACAATGGGAAATCAGAAAATTCCCATAGAATTCCAGGAACAATGTCTTGCAATTTCTGCAGGGCATCTCAGCATATCTCAATCTCCACAGCTTTTATGTTTTAAGGCAGACCTGGCATAGGAGGGTCCCAGGTCATTTTGCAGAAACACCTGACAGTGCATTAGCTCTATTTGGAAGAGAGAATCTGAAAGGCAGCACAAATGCAGAAATTGGGACCATAAATGCACCATATTAATCACATTCTATTATTTGTAATAACATCCATACCATTACTGCACAACACCGCTTATAGTAACAATACTGAACAAATGAGCTTGTTCCTTCATTCATAACATCCCATCAGCTCCCTTCATAGACCAGCATAAAAAACCACACTGATGCTGGACCACAGACCCTCGTCCTTAACCATCAAGATTATCAGCAGTGGAAATTTTCATTATATAGGCTTATTCTCACAAAAGAGCACATTGAATAAATGCTCTCAATGTTGCCAGTGGAAGTTTGGGATCAACCCCAACATATAGTCAAGGCTTACTACAACTCGTTTGGAGAACAGTTACAGGCATTCCCAAAGTACAGTCCGAGACCACATAGATAACCTGTTCTAACCTTAGATAGATCATGGGCATTCTGAGAAGCTATAATTTATGGATCACCACAGGAGAAGTGTCATCATTTCTCTGGCACAGCCTGCCAAAACAATGATTCCATGGTGATTCCAACAATGACGACCACTGGCACTTGGGTCTTTGGGTGTTCGCTGTAATTCGTAGTTGACCATACTGTCACCCACCAGTACGACGGCTTCATTGAGGGAAGCACAGAACACGAACAACCAACATGGAGAAATGCACAATACACATGGGACAAACATGGTAGCAAAACGACATTAAACATATATGCCGTAAGTACTGAAAAGCATAACATCAATTCATTAATATATATTAAAGTCTATCAATCTTAATTGTGTAGAAAAGAAACCATAATACGTCTCAAAGCCAAAGTGGTGTCCAAGATCGCTGCCTAGAAGATCCCCATGGCAGTAAAGTTGGGGCCAGTGGTGGCCTTCACTATTATTGGTACTACCATTGGCAGATGGTAACTGTCCAAGCAGATCTTCATGAACCAGTCATGTCCGTCACAGTATGTCTGCGCAAGTAACTCAAGTGGATATTAGAAACTCCCACTACGCTATTGAAAGGACTGGAAATTTTTTAAAGCTACTATTTCTCTATCAATCAATGCCAACAAAAATATATTAACTGCTTCTTCATTTCATTACACTTCTGCGCTAGCTATTTTCATGTTAGCTGCCATGACAGCCTGCATACCAATAGTTACACCGTTCCCATAACCAATTCATCTTATGTGAACTCTTTGAATGTTTCTGAGTGGCATAATTTGGCACCAAATAAATGCAGGGCTTCCTTTCAGTCATGCACTGTTGCTTCATAAACCCAGGCAGTTAACCTCATTGCAGAAGATCTGACATCTGAAGCAGTATTTGACATGATTCACTTGCCTTCCATCTCTTTACATTCCTGGACTAACTTATCCTCCTGTTCCTGCCTAACTGTGGTATATTCACCAATTATCCAAGCACCATGCTTTCAGGGAATACTTCTCTTAAGATTACCTCTTTTAACTGCTTGGTAATAAACCAAAATCCTTGCTTTTGCAGGTCTAACCAGGAATAAAATACTCACCTTTCAATTTGACTGCGTATCTGCAGAATGCTTTGAGAATTCATTATATTAGACTATCAAAAGTAAAAATATAGACCTCACTTTATGCTAATTTTTACTCACATCAATCATCTTACAAAAATTAATGAAGGCAAGAAAATATAGCCCATTCTATTTTATCTGCATGCTGGCATCCTTGTCAGGCAGCTTGGAGAAGGCATTAGTCAATGCACATTCATTAAAACAAACTTCAATGATTAATCAATAACTGCAGTGATTAATCATAACAATTCAAAAATTAATGCTGAGGTAGAGGGGACCTTATTGCTTCCAGCTTGGTTAGGGAGAGGGATGGGGCAAAAAGGATGCATTGGGAGTAGAAGGATTGAAATGGCTGAACGACATTTACCTTTTTCTCCATGGTTGGCGATGACTGTGGTAACACAGAAAACAGCCACAACAGCAGCAACAGAACAGCACAGAGAGCAGGACAAGAAGAACACAATTAATCAACACAGTTCAAAGGTCACAAACTAGCACAACATATAGCCAGCTGGCTACCATTGAGAGCAGCCCCAATAATGCAGACAAAGAAAAAGCAAGCAATGCATAAACAATATCCTGTGGCACAATGAGGGCACTAGTGCAGCATGCCAGATCACAGATAGCTGTTTCAATTCACCAGGATCAATGCTTAGATTGTAATTTTACACTTTACGAACTTAACTAAAATCCATCAAAATGTGCAGCTTAGAAAAAAATCAAATCAAATTAATTTCGGAAAACTTCCAGCTTTCAATGAGTAAAAATGTTAATATCACATGTCACAGTAAACAGTAAATTTATAAATCTCATGCTCCATGTAGACTTCACATTGGCAAGATTTGGTTTCAGTTTTTGGAATCTGACAATTTTTTGGCTGACAGAGGAAAAGCAGGGAATTATAGTCCAGTTAGCCAAACATCAGTTGTCAGGAAATTGTTAAGAGTCAACAATTAAAGGTAGTGTGACCGAAAACCTGGAAAGTTTTCAGCTGATCAGAGACCGGCGGCATGGATTCGCCAAGGGTAGGCCATGCCTGACAAAGCTGACTGAATTATTCTGAAGAGGTGACTAAAGTAGTGGACAGGGGAATGTTTACGGATGTTATTTATTTGGAATTCCAGAAACCATTTGATAAAGTCCCTCGTAAGAAACTATGAGATAAAGTTGAAGCCCATGGAACTGAAGGCAAATTATTGACCTGGTTAGGAAACTGGCCTAGTGGCAGAGGACAGAGTAGGGATAATGGCCAGGTACTCTAGTTGGCAGGATGTGACTAATGGTGTGCCACAAGGACATATGTTGGGTCTCAATTATTTACCGAATTTATTAATGACTTGGGTGATGGGATAGAAAGCCAAATATCCAAATTTGCCAATGACACAAAAATAGGCAGCGTTGTAAGTAGCGCAGATGGAGGTGTAAAATTACAAAGAGGTCCTGACAGATTAATGTATGACAAAACTGTGGCAAATGGGTTTCCATGTAGGCAAATGTGAGATCATCCACTTTGGACTTCTACTGTTTCTAGCTTTTGACCATTTAGGAAGAACCCTGTTCTATCCTTTTTAGGTCCAAAGAGACCTGGATGTGCAGGTACACAGATCAACAAAATGTCACAAACGGGTATAGGATAATCACAAAGGCTCATGAAATGCTGGCCTTTATATAAAGGGGCCTAGAATACAGTGGGGTAGAAGTTATGCTTCAGCTATACAAAGCCCTAGCTGGGCAAAACTGAAATACTGAGAGTAGATCTGGGCACACTTTAGGAAGGATATATTAACCTTGGAGGGTGAGTAGCATAGGTTGACTGGAATGATACCTGGGCTTCAAGAGTTAAATTTTGAGGAAGGATCACACAAACTAGGGTTGTATTTCTTAGAATTTTGGAGCAAAAGGGTGATTTGATCAAAGTTTTCAAGATATTAAGGGGAACAGATAGGACAGAGAGAGAGAGAAACTATTCCTGCTCGTTGTGGAGTCTAGGACTACGGGCCCTTGTTTAAAAATTAGAGTTCAACCTTTCAGGAACAAAATTAGGAAATACTTCTAAACACAAATGGTAGTAGGAGTTTAGAATACTCTTCCGCAAACAGCAATTGAAGCTAGGTCAGTTGTTAATTTTAAATCAGAGATTGATAGATTTTTGTTAACCTAAGATATTAAGGGATATGGGGCAAAAGTGAATTTATGGAGTTAGGTCGGAGATCAGCAATAATTACATTGAATGGCAGAACAGGCTCAAGGGGCTAAATGGCCTCTTCCTCTTCCTACAATCCTGTGTTCTTATGTTCTGGGTAGAAGATGTGCACTTATTCTTTTGTTCACAAAAATAACAACAGTCACTTGTTGGAAACAGCATCAGTACAATTATCCAAAATAGTAACATTAATAATAGTTTGCCAGAATTACCAAGACTATTGGCTTGCTGCATTGTTCCAGTGAAGCCCAACGCAAACTGGAGGAACAACACCTCATCTTCCGACTAGGGACTTTACAGCCTTCCGGACTGAATATTGAATTCAACAACTTTAGGTCGTGAGCTCCCTCCCCCATCCCCACCCCCTTTCTGTTTCCCCCTTCCTTTTTTTTCCAATAAATTATAAAGATTTTCCTTTTCCCACCTATTTCCATTATAAAAAAAACACCACTAGAGCTATACCTTGAGTGCCCTACCATCCATTCTTAATTAGCACATTTGTTTAGATAATATCACCGACTTTAACTTTAACACCTATGTGTTCTATTGTACTATTGTCGTTGACATCTTTTGATGATCTGCTTCTATCACTGCTTGTTTGTCCCTACAACCACACCACCACCGCTCCCCCCCTCCCCGCCACCTCTCTGTCTCTCTATCTCTCCGCCCCCCACACACACACCTTAAACCAGCTTATATTTCAGCTCTTTCCTGGACTCGAACTCAAGTTCTGTCGAAGGGTCATGAGGACTCGAAACATCAACTCTTTTCTTCTCCGCCGATGCTGCCAGACCTGCTGAGTTTTTCCAGGTAATTCTGTTTTTGTTTTACATAAATTATTAGCTGCCAAAGGTTTTCTTTAATTTACCTGGCATATCCGCTAGAAATCAGCATTAGACCAACAACACCTTGATTGCTGCTCTCCCATCACCACCTGAGGGACATCTAAATATCACTCAGGTGACAATTCCCAAAACTTGTCAAGGGTGTTTCAGTTTTGAATTTGACACATCAGCCATTTCAAGCCACAGCAAGTGAATGGACTACTGAAACAGCACTTCCTAAAAGTTATCAAACACAGAGAAAGATTTTTTTGTATGTCTAATTATATACTTTGAACCAAACCAGGAAGCTGAAGAAACAGCCAGGGAAAGGTTAGTACAATTACAGTGGCCATACTGCTGCAGAATTTCAAGGTATGCAAATTGCCCCACCCAATCTACAAAAAGGTCCTGAGGATCAAAGGACAACAAACATATCCTGGGACAAACTTGAAACAATGTAAATGTCAGCACTGATGCAGAACCCAATTCTTTTCTAGGATGATAACCCGTGTAATGATTCAACAGTTTTCAGTAACAAATTAGCTCCTAAAATACAGCACACAAGCAGATGACACGTTCAGATAATGGGATGGAGTAACCATATATTGTATTGTGATTTAGTTATCAGTTGGGATAATTTGTAATTACCAAGCGCAGTCTCAGATGATAGTCAATTCACTGCTGCTTACCTAAGGCTAAGACAGGCTAACTGGGTGCAATGCCTGTGTCCATGTGTAATTGAAGCTGTGGAGTTACATATCAAGTGTGACTTCTGCCGGTGGGGTCTCATGCTAACCATTGACATCCACCAGCAGTGTTGAAGCAAGGCTCAAAATGCTATGCAGATCCTAGCTTTATTTGAAGAAGTATTTGGAATAGTTTAGGGAACCTCCCTCTTTAAATGGGGTTCTCACGGTGACACTTGCTCATGGGCAGATCCTGATGGTGACCTTCTGACCATACAATTCCATAGGGATTACATAGGAACATAGGCCATTCAGCCCTTGAAGCCTGCTCCACCATTCAATAAAATCATGGCTGATCTGGTTGTGGTCTCAACTCCACTTTGCCGTCTGCCCCCCACAACCCTTGACTCCATTGTTTATCAAAAATCTGTCTAACTCAGCTTTGAATAAATTCAATGACCCAGTGTCCACTGCTCTCTGGGGATGAGAATTCTACTTCCTAACAGCCCTTTGAGAGAAAAAAATTCTCATCCGTCTTAAATGGTAGACCCCTTATTCTTGAACTGTGTGCCCTGGCTCTAGACTCTCCTACAAGCGGAAACATACCCCCAGTATCTACTTTGTCAAATCCCCTCAAGGTCTTGTGTTTCAATAACCCCTCATTCTCCTGATCTTCCTTCATCACTCCAGTGAGGGGATGGTGGAATTCCTAAAAAATTGCAGAAACATAGTATAACCGAGTTCGTCAGGTTTGTCCTGGTTTTTGGGGATATTTCACTGGACTTGTCAGTGTTACAATGGGAGACTGGGAAAACCCTCATGAAATTTCAAGTCTTCTCTTTTTAACAGGGGTCTTGTCAGCCAAACTATTTGTCTACACAACAATGTTCAGTCCATTTCCAACATAACATCCCCACCATGCAAAACAATTTGGAGATGATTGGTTGTAAAAGGTACCATTTACAAGCAAATTTTAGCAAAGCCTTTTCAGACAGTGTTTCTTTCTGCCTCTACTGCTCGGTAAAGCCGTCGCAATTTCTGGTACACAGAGGCATTCATATTTGCTGATGTAATTGATGTCGCTTTGTCTCTGGTGTTGGGATGAATTTAACACATCAGAAACAGATTCACAAGGTATCGGCCAGATTCGGCCCAGCAGATATGTCAAGCTGACATAACCTTCGCCGCCGATGAGATTAATTATCCTCCCATACCAGAATGATGCTACGCCACGGAAGATTTTATTTGTACTTTGGGCAGAGACCCTCATCTGTTGCAAAGTCCCATGACAAAAAACTTTAAGAGACTGCCTTCAGGGACAGCAGCATATTCTTTGAATAAAATCACATTTGTACTCAATGCACAGTGCTACGCAAACATTAGGCCCATCACTGCTTGAGGATGTGTCCAACACCCCATATCATAGGTATTTTCTTAAATGCTCCAATTTCCCAGACAACCATGGAAGGCTGCATGGCATAAGAACCACTGGTAAGTTTTCATAAAGTACAATCTGCATCTACCTTTTGGCTTTAAAGGTTATCACATACTGTGGAGGATGCAAAAACATCAATTTTATGAGTATTTGCTGCAGTAGTAATTTAACTGGTTAAAACATGAACAAAATCAAATCTGACTGAAGTTGACAGAAGCAAGTTAGTTAAGAATGTCCCCGGTTAATTTGTGATAAAGAATGTCCTGAGACAGTGGAATTTAATTGGATGCTACTGGCAGTTGTGTGGGAAGTACCAAATCAAATTTCTCCCAGCTAAAATGTTTATTACACTGGCACATGACTTTGAAATCATCAATGCCATTTTTATTCTCCTTAAACACAATAAATAATACTGTCAATCATTCCACATTTGCTAATATTGTTAATTATATCAAAAGCCAGATGAAGTATGAAACCAGACACAAATCCTCTTCTTGATAGTTTGCTTATTTACCCTGCATATATCTGCCTCTTAGCTACTAACAGCCAGTGTCCCATATGTCACTCTTTTTTATAATCTTCTGAATATACCAATAAGCCTTCCTTTTTTATCACCTTGTCCCTTCAGGCATAAACCTTGTTGGGGTGTCTGGTTTTCTTGGGCAAGGTCGTAGCCTGGATGTTGAGCAAGATCCCTCCCTGGGCTACGGTGACCCCTCCTAGCAGCTTGCTGAGCTCCTCGTCGTTGCAGATGATGAGCTGCAGCTGGCAGGGTTGATGCAGGGCTTCTTGTTGCCCCGGGCCATGTTGCTGGCCAGCTCAAGAGTTTCAAGGGTCAGGAACTCGAGGATGACAGCCAGCGAGGCAAGGGCTCCAGCCTCGACACATTCAGCATTGTAACCCTTGCTCAGTATCCGGGGGTCCAGCTGATGGGGAACTGGAGACCGGCTCTGGAGAAGCAGCCCTTGGCTTTGGCATGCCTTTTTTTAATTCATTTACGGGATGCTGGCATTGCTGTCTGGGCCAGCATTTATTGCCCATCCCTAATTGCCCTTGAGAAGGTGATGGTGAGCTGCCTTCTTGAACCGCTACAGTCCATGTGGTGTACTTACACCCGCAGTGCTGTTCGGGAGGGAGTTCCACAAACTTGACCCAGCGGCAGTGAAGGAACGGCGATTTATTTCCAAGTCAGGATGGTGAGTTGCTTGGTGAGGAACTTCCAGGCAGTGGTGTTCCCATCTATCTGCTGCCCTTGTCCTTCTAGATGTTAGCGGTTGTGGGTTTGGAAGGTGCTGTCTAAGGAACCTTGATGAGTTGCTGCAGTGCATCTTGTAGGTGGTACGCACTGCTGCCACCTTTCGTTGTTGTTGGAGGGAGTGAATGTTTGTGGAAGGGGTGCCAAAGGGGTGCCTTTGTCTCTGGTTTTCCTGCAACTGGACTTCTTCCAGAAAAAAATGCGCTCAAAGAACTTAATCAATCAATTCCCTTCAACTGTGTATTCTTAAACTTGATAATACAAGTAACATAATATTAACAAATGTCTGTTATTCATCTGTGTACACAGGCGTACAACCCATTAAGTGTTGTAAAAAAATATTGTGTTGTTGGGGGAAATCTGGTAACATTTAAATTTTCCACTACCAAAAGGATTGCTGCCCTTCTCATTCCTTTGTGGAAGCTGGTGCAGTAGTGTTGGAGAAACTTACAGGTGAAGAAGGCATGAACGCTGTGGGGGTGGGTGGGTAGCATCAATGGTGAAGGAAATAAGATACAGGAGTAGGGGAGTCATGAGACGCAAGTGGAATTAGTTGTGCCAATGAACCATATGAAGGGCTGGAATATCATTTTAAGTTAGATGTCTGACACAGAGGTGGGAATGACTAGATCAATAAGAAAGAGGGTGTAATCAGCATTGTTGCGAGGTTAACTTCAAGGCAGCAGAGAAGTCCAGGTCACACAAGAATGAACAAATGAGGCAATGCCAGCTAGGTAAGCAGGTTGAGTTGCTTATATAGCTCAATGGGCAACAACAACACTGCATTATGCAGCACCAATTCAACAGCGAGGTCCTAGGTTCTTCTTCATACATATGACATTTTGCAGCTTTACAAATCTACATCCAAGTTGGACAACCAAATCACAGCACCATGTGTGTTGTTAGGTCAATTACCTTGAATCCGGTGGCAAAACTTCTTAGGCCACATTCATTCACAATGTACTGAACAGTCTGATCCAGTTGACCACTGTCATGTACTGGGCTGTTCTTGAAATTCCATTGTGGAGGAGGTTTAATGTCCTTGCATGGAGACAGCAGATCCTGTTGAGCACAGACCATTGTTTCTGAGGGATGTCAAACTCTGTTCTGCTGTCAGATCAATCACCAAATCTTTGTTAGCCTAGGTTGACCCTTAATCTGAGTTGAATTCACTGTTTTCAGCCAAGCTAAGGGTTGGGGGTGGGTGTGACAACTGAGGCAGCCTTAGCTCAGCAATGGGAAAGTCCAGAAGGTTGTGAATTCAATCCTTATTTCAGAGGCAAAATCTAGTTTAAAACTTCAGTGCAGTTATGAAGGATTGCTTCATTGCCAACAGAGCCATCTTTCAGATGAGGAGTTAAATTCAGGCTCTGTCTGCCTTCTTGGTGGTGTAAGAGATCCCAAGGTATTATTTGAAGGGGAGCAGGTGAGCTCTCCCAGTGTGCTGGCCAGGTGAGCTCTCCCAGTGTCCATCTCTCTACTTCTCTTTCATCCTCTAATACACGCCTTAAAATCTACCTCTTAGAAAAAGCTTTTGGTCATCTGACCTAATATCTCTTTAGGCGACTTGGAGTCAAATTTTGTCTGATAACGCACTTATGAAGCACCTTGGGGTATTTTACTATGTCTATATAAATGCAAGCTGTGCTGTTGTTCAAGCAACGTAACTAAAGCAGATACTGGGACATGCATCTCAGTGCTGCTTGTGAGATCTTGCTGTGTGCAAATTGGCTGCCACATTTTCTACGTTACAACAGGAGGCTGCACCAGCAGTAAAACGCTTTGGGACATCCTGAAGTCATAAGTGGAGCTACATAAAATGCAAGTTCTTTCTTTTTGTTCTTTGATCTGTCTCCTTAGGCTGAGGAATTGTAAATTAGCCAAGGCTTCTGTTCCTGAAAGCTGTTCAATTACCACTGAGAAAAGTATAGATGTTTGGACAACAGGTGACAGGCTGAGGTCTGCAACAGGTTTAAAATAACATTCACTTTCTAAACTCATACATCAAGAACTAAAGCTTAGATCAAGTACTGCAAGGGTGAGCGTGTTTATGAAACCGTATGTAGCATGGCTTAGAGAGGAGAGGATACATGGGGGAAGAAAAGCTGATCAACTACACAGGCATCCAGAAGATCCAACAATTAGCAAGGAAGCCAACAGGGAGTGGAATCAGAACACTGTGTTTAGTTTAATTTATTATGCCAATGCGGAACAAATGTAACCAAAGTACTGGAATCAAAAATTAATTACATTAATTAATTATATTATGCAGCAAACACTGATTTTCTGTGAAAGATGGAGTTCAAAGTGGAACATATGAATTAGGGGCAGGAGTAGGCCATTTGGCCCCTTGAGCCTGCCCCACCATTCAATAAGATCATGGCTGATCTGATTGTGGCCTCAACGTCACTTTCCTGCCTACCCCCTATATCCTCTGACTCCCTTGTTAGTCAAGAATCTATCTACCACCATCTTAAAAATATTCCAAGACCTTGCCTCCACCTCTCTTTAGGGAACAGAATTCCACAGGCTTATGGCCTTCAGAGAAAAAAAATTCTCATCTCCATCTTAAATGAAAGACCCCCTATTCTTAAATTGTGTCCCCTAATTCTTGTCTCTCCCACAAGGGGAAACATCCTTTCAACATCCACCTTGTGAAGTCCCCTCAGGATCTTATATGTTTCAATAAGATCACTTCTCATTCTTCTATACTCTAATGGATACAGGCCAAACCTGTCCAACTTTTCCTCATAAGATAACCCCTTCCTCCCAAGAATCAGTCGAGTGAACCTCTCTGAAATGCTTCTAATGTAACTGTATCCTTTCTTAAATAAGGGGACCAAAACTGTACATGTACTCTATATGTGATCTCACCAATGCCTTGTCCAACAGTAGCAAAATTTCCCTACTTTTACATTCCATTCCCCTTGCAATAAATAACAACATTCCATTTGCCTTCCTTACCAGCTATTGTACCTGCAGACTAACTTTTTGTGATTCATATACCAGGACAGCCAGGTCCATTCGTGTGGCAGAGTTCTGCAATCTCTCTCCATTTAGATAATATGCTGCTTTTCTATTCTTCCTGCCAAAGCGGATAAGTTCACATTTTCCCACATTGTACCCCATCTGCCAAATTTTTGCCCACTCACTTGACCCATCTAATTCCTCTGCAGGTTCCTTATGTGCCCTTTGCAACTTACTGTCCTATCTATCTTTGTGACATCAACAATACATTTGGTCCCTTCATCCAAGTCATTGACATAGATTGTAAATCGTTGAGACCCCAGCACTCACCCCGTGGCACTCCACTTGTCACATTCTGCCAATCTGAAAATGACCTATTTATGCCTACTCTGTTTCCTGTTAGCTAACCAATCCTCTGTCCATGCCAGTGTGTGGCCTCCTACGCCATGAGTTCGTTATTAAGGTTTGGCCAAATGGCTCAGTAATTTTTATTTACTAGAAAGTCAGTTTGATCCTGAATCTGTGCTGAATTCACTGGTCTATCTTTAGCTAGCAGTTAGAAGGCGCTACACGTGACCTAATCAACCTTGAGATAAGGAATGCAAAACTGGACAGAATTCCTGCTTCTATTTAATGCGTAAACCTGGAAGAGAGAAAAACACGAGTGTGCATGTGTGAATACCAAATGAGGATCACATTACACTTAGCTCTGAATGCTTGCTCCCCCACAAGTACTTACTGCCAAAGATTTGCCAGAATGAAACATAGCCACTTGGGTGGGGTGGGGTGGCATACAGAAGGTGATCAGCATCTGTGGAATTATACCCCAATAAGCAAGTCAACAGGAAAAAAACGGCAGAAAAAAATTGAGGAGAGAAAAACTTTCAGCGGATAACTTATTTAAATCTGTTCAATATTTATCAACAATTATTTATTAAACTTCAGTCAGTACTTTTTCATTTTCTAACTTAGTACTTACTGACCAGAATCAACCAATTATAATGTTGCTGCTATTAGTGCATTTCAAGCATTTATTTATTTATACCGATTCAAGCACTCCCTGAAACATTAATTAATGCAATAAATAGGAACGTTTGTACAATACCAAGAATTGTGCATACCTGCATCCACATTGCAATTCCATCCTTTGCTGGCCAAAGATATGAAAAATCAGATACCATTATCTGATTGCTTTTTCCTTCTGCCAAAATACGCCTAACCTCTGTTCATTACTTTCCTACAGCAGCACTAAGATCATGAATCAAACAAGATTCCATTAATTATCTTTGACGGAAGCCTATGCCACAAATGCAGTTTCCCCTCTGGCCTGACAATTTTGCACTCACACCTTCCAACCGCACGACCTCAGTTTCTCAAATAATGCGCTAGCATTCACGTTATCCAGGGTTTTCAGCGTTTCAAAAACACCCATCACATCCCTTCTCAATGCTGCGCTCACACCGTGAAACTGTTGTTCTGGAGTAGGTTTTCAACCTGCTACCTAGGTACAGCTGCCCGCTATTCCAGCACGGAAATGATAACCAGGTAGTTTCTACAGACCGACAATCCCCAACATTAGTTTTACACCCAGGCATCAAGTTGAAAGTCTACACCTCCGTCACACATAATCCTGAAGCTACGTTGTACACGGTTCTGCTTGGCTTCTGTCAAGTGTCCCAACAAATGTTCCTGCACAACGTTGACACAATAATGACACTAAGGTGATACAATTGCTTAACCTGATACAATATTTGATATGACAGTTACATGATAATGACATATTCCTCGACCAGTCAACGCTGAGGGGGCAAGTTCCCTTACGCTCTGAATTAAACAGTCCGTAAAAGCTACTGAAACAACACACAACAAAGCTGGGACTTCAATTCTCTTTTTCTGACAGAAAATTTGGAATGCAAATTGCACAATCAACTCGTCAAATTTTATTCTCATCGATTCAGACAAGCCAGAGGCTCCTTCATGAATGTTAAAATAAAATATAAGTTCCATTTTACGCCACCCTCTGCACACCATCAAGCAAGCCTACACCCGTAATCTACCACAGTAAAAACACCTGATTAAACACATTCCTTACTTGTTCCTTCCAGTCATCGTTCCATCTGATTGGGCATTCCCCCCAACTTGGTGCATCTTGGATCGTTCTATGTGTTCCACGTAAGTCTGTATCATCTGAAAGATGGAAGAACAATTTACTCACAGCAAACAGGAGAAGGGTGATTAAAATATATCTGGTCAAAACTGATAGTACAAATCATCTCAGTACTCTGTCCATACATTGTGGTATCCAGTCTGTGCTACAATGCTGATGTATAAAGCACAGGACAGATCCACAAATAATTTCAGGAAGAGTGGTAGCGGTGTGTTACAGTTCACTCAAGGAGTCCAAGTTGCTTTGGAAACATACACTTCTTACATGCATGATGAGGTCCAGATAAATGGGCAGTGATGGTAGAGGCTCCAACTTTCTTTCCATCACATCTAGGAATCTCTCCCACTTTTATCACCTCCCATTGACAAGTGTTGGAAGGATTTACAGGTTGATACTCAATCTGTTTGGCTACATTATGAACTTGGCCATCAAGTCCTGCGATGGGGCTCAAACCCAGTGTTTCTGGCTCAGAGACCGGGTCGCTACCCATTGCGCCACAAGACCTCTCCTATATCAAGTATCTTGCAATAAATGTCAGCTCCCACCTGCATGCATCTCAGATCCCCCTGAGGTGACATTTAGCTTCCAACTCAGTTTTTTTTCAAGAACCTTCCATCAAAAATCAGCTTTTTGTACAGAGTAGCTTGCATATAGGTATTCCAATTGTCTGAGCTCTTTACCTCAGTGTGCCTCAGGTGTAACGCGTTGTATTCCTTCTTCATATCTGCTTCCCGCTCCTCCAGTCTGGTAACTGCAATAAAGAGTAGACTCCGTCACATGGCTGAATAGGATGTAAATCATCCGGAATGTTGAAAGAACCCCATTTAATAAAAATCAGACAAAACCTAGCAATGTAGAAATGGACACAGAACTTTAGGGCAGAAAGTTCAGGATTAAATTCAAAGATCAATTTTTAAAAAAAAAGTATTTTTTTTTAAATTCTATACTAAAATATAACAGAGAAACGTCACCAAAGAGAAAATTTCAGCCCCTTTGTACACTTTTGATTATGTGCATGGGATTGGATTTTTCAAATGAACAATCAAAAATCGAATAAAAACAAAATTCCACAAAAGCTCCAAAGAACCACAGAACTATAGAAAACTTACAGCGCAGAATAAGGCTATTCAGCCCATCGTGTCTGCGCTAGCCAGAAAAGAGAAAAAAGAAACTAGCCGCTCATTTTAGTCCCACTTTCCAGCATCTGGTCCGTAGCCTTGCAGGTTACAGTGTTTCAGATGCAGATCCAAGTACCTTTTAAATGAGTTGATCGCTTCAGCCTCAACCACCAATTTAGGCAGTGAATTCCAGGCACCTACCCTTCTGGGTGAAAAAGCTTTTCCTCACGTCCTTTCTACCAATCACCTTAAATCTATGCCCCGTGATAATTGACCTCTCAGCTAGGGGAAACAAGTCTTTACTGTCTACCCTATCTAGGCCCCTCATAATTTTGTACACCTCAATTAGGCCACCCCTCAGCCTCCTCTGTTCTAAGGAAATCAATCCTAGCCTATCCAATCTCTCCTCATAGCTACAATTTTCCAGCCTTGGCAACATTCTTGTAAATCTCCTCTGTACTCACATTATTTATTATGTCCTTCCTGTAATGTGGTGACCAGGGCTGCACACTAAATTCCAACTGTGGCCCAACTAGTGTTTTATATAGTTCCATCATTACATCCCCGCTTTTGTATTCAATACCTCGTCCAATAAAAGGAAAGCATTCCATCTGCTTTCTTTACCACCTTATCCACCTGTCCACATTCAGGGACCTGTGGACATACAGACCAAGGTCTCTCACTTCCTCAGCCCCTCTCAATATCCGCCCATTTATTAAGTGTTCTCTTGCTTTGTTTGCCCTCCCCAAATGCATTACCTCTCACTTTTCTAGATTGAATTCCATTGGCCACTTTTCCACCCACTCAACCAAACCATTGATATCTATCTGGAGACAACAGCTACATTCTTCACTATTAGCTACACGGCCAATTTTTGTGTCACCTGTAAATTTCCCAATCATGCCTCCCACATTTAAGTCCAAAGCATGAATATTTACAACAAACAGCAAGGGCCCCAACAATGAACTCTGTGGAACACCACTGGAAACTGTTTTCCATTTGCAAAAACATCCATCGACCATTATCCTTTGTTTCCTGTCGCTGAGCCAATTTTGGATCCAACTCACCATATTCCCCTGTATCCCATGGCATCTCACTTTTCTGACAAGTCTGCCATGTGGACCTTGTCAAATGTCTTACTAAAATCCATGTAGACAACATCCACTACACTACCCTCATCAATCCTCATTATTTCCTCAAAAAATTCTATTAACTTAGTAAGACACGATCTTCCCCGAACAAAACCTATCCCTGATCAATCTGTGCCTTTCCAAGTGACTGTTTATCCTGTCTCTCAGAATTGATTCCAATAATTTGCCCACCACCGAAGTCAGACTGATTGGCCTATAATTTTCTGGCCTATCCCTCGCACCCTTTTTAAATATTGGTATAATGCTCACAGGCCTCCAGACCTTTGGTACCTCGCCTGTGCCTCGTGAGGATTGGAAAGTGATCCTCAGAGCATCTGCTATTTCCTCCCTGGCTTCCTTTAACAACCTGGGATACAGTCCATCTGGCCCTGGTGATTTCCCACTTCAAGGCGGGGCAGTAGCATAGTGGTAGTGTCACTCGACTAGTGCTCCAGAGACCCAGGGTAATCTCTGGGGAGAATCCCTGGCAGATGGTGAAGTTTGAATTCAATAAAATATCTGGAAGCCATTGTCAATTGTCATAAAAACCCATCTGGTTCACTAATGTCCTTTAGGGAAGGAGATCTGCTGTCCTTACCTGGTCTGGCCTCCATGTGACTTCAGACCCACAGCAATGTGGTTGACTCTTAAATGTCCTCTGAAATGGCCTAGCAAGCCACTCAGTTCTCAAGGGTAATTAGGGATGGGCAATAAGAGCTGGCCCAGCCAGTGATGCCCACATCCCATGAACGAATAAAAACAAAAGGAAGAGTCATATGGACTCGAAATGTTAACTGTTTCTTTCTTCACAGATGCTGCCAGACCTGCTGGGTTTTTCCAGCACTTTCTGTTTTTAAATCAAAAATTGAGACACACTCATGTTATTTGTTAAAGAGTTTCCATCTACATGTGTATGAAAAGTAGAGTTAAGAGCACATACAGGGCATTTTGAGAGGTTTCTAAGGCCAAAAATGAGCTACATCATCCTGTCCTTTCAAGGATTCCAAAACAGGAGGAGTATTATTTTTTATACTGGAATCTCCTTTGGAGCAATGGAATGTAACAAACTTAATGACCTGTTTCCTTAGAGGGATGAGTGAATGCCTGTCAATTTGAGAAACATCCTTGAAAATAAGTTCCAACATCTGACAATGGATAAACTTGTGTGTTTGGGCTTCAGGGTGGGTAGCGCATGCCAAAAGCTCTCTGTAACCCCAGAACCTGCAGTGATCAATCACATCAAGAATCCTGTTATTTTTCCTGAAGACAAACATGATGCTATCTTATGAAATGGGGAAGAGTTGTTGGCTGGAGTCAATGAGTTGGACTCGAGTCAAACAGTTTTTTGACTTGGGACTTCACTTGGATGAAATTGACTTGGCAACATTCTTCAGTTTAAAACAGTATTTTTTTTAAAAATCCAGGCACGATACAGTCAATCATTGTTTCTGCACGAACCACCATGTATGTAATCCAGCATAAGTTTTGTTCCCCTCTTGCCTGATCCCACCCATTGCCACTGCTGATAGGCTGCTTTGGAGCGATTGGCCAAACAGCTTATCAATCAGGGACAGTCTAAGCACCAGATTCCCCATTTTCTCTTTCTCACCGACCTCAAGTGAGGAGAGGTCTGTTTGTTGATGTCAATGGAAACACCCAGAGGTGGAGGACACAACTCCAACTCATGAGTTAACTAAAGCGTTTCAACCCAGTTCTCGCTAGCATGTGCTACCCACCCTGAAGCCCAAACACAAAAGCTTTCCATGGCCAACCCCCAACTCTGCCATGGTTGCACCACATCCAACCCAATTTTTCCATGGCCGCCTCCAGCCCTTCTCCGGTTGCCCCCGACCCAAGCTTTACATGTCCACATGCCTGAGCAAGGGAGAGAGACAGGGGAGAGGGAAAGGAGAGCAGCTTATCAGCACACGCAAGCAAAACCTCAACGGTATTACACATATTACACATCCTAATTACATTAATGTTAAGATGAAAAGGTCACTTTGGTAGTTGCTTCATGCAAGCTATACCATAGTCACCTCTTTACCAAAAGTCATATAATTTGATTAGAAGAGTTATGAAAGTTCGGTCACAAAGAGAACACCTGTCTGCAAATCATGTGATACGACCTGAAAAGCCATCCTGAAAAGTAAGTTTTAACATTATTTTTTCCACAAATTAAACGGAATTTTTACATATGCTTATGTTTGAAGAAGCGCTATTCTTTTCTGCATTTAAAGTTCTGAATGACTTCAGATACAATAGTTATAATATTGTCATTGAAATCTTTCATCTTTTTTTCTTTATTCGTCCAATGGGATGCAGGCATCACTGGCAAGGTCAGCATTTGTTGCCCATCCCCAATTGCCCTTGGACTGAGGGCAATTAAGAGCCAACCACATTACTGTGGTCTGGAGTCACGTATAGGCCAGCCAGGTAAGGATGGCAGATTTCCTTCCTTAAAGAAAGGAAATTAATCCTTTAGTGAACCAGATGGGTTTTTACAATAACCAATGATAGTTGCCATGGTTACCATTACAAAGACTAGCTTTATATTCTAGATTTCTTAATTAAATTTAAATTCCATCAGCTGCCACGGGATTTGACCCACGACCCCAGAGCATTAGGCTGGGCCTCTGGATTACTAATCCAGTGACATTATCAGTACACCACTATCTCCCCATGAATGATTGTCATAAGTTTCTTAGGCTACTATTAAATTTACAATTGATTATCCTGTCACAATTGTCAGAAAATTTGTTTCCGGTGAGTTGGTTCCGGTGAGTTGGCAAAGTTCATCTAACAACAGTAATAGGCCTATAGCCTAGGATTATTATTGCTCAGCCAATAAATCAAACAAAGTAAAAGCTTCTTCAACTTCCATGTTTGCATTTTAATCCCTATCAGATTTGCAGAGTGCAGAGAAGTAAAGCAAAAAAAAAAGTAATAGGACATGTTACTGGCTTATACTTTTTTTTTTTAAAATTACTTGTGGCTTGTTTTGGGAATAATGACTTGGTTACAACTCCTGAAGGGAGGAAGTTAAAGAACATATTTGGGATCACCAGCACAATTTTCAGGAACTAATGGAATTCTTAGTAGTCACACATACAAGAATGGCACACAATGGACTGGACTAAAGCAGAGGGGGACATTAAAAGATCAAGGGTACATAAATATTATTCTTTGATGATGATGGATTCTCCTGTCACTTTGACCAATGAGTGTTCAGCAAATTTTTTTTAAAAATAGACCAGTCTAGGTTGATGTCATTGCATGTGTGACGTTAGCCAAGTCTGAATGTGCACAACCGATTGCAAATACTGCATATGAAGTCAGGGTTGGATGGAAAGATGGAGGCATTGGCTTTGTACCACACTCGGTTGTCCTGAAGGCACACGACTCTGTTCTCCTCAAAAGGTCAAAATCGCTTTATGACAGAAACTTCTCTATTTAGGTCTGCCCAAGCTTGTTTTTTTTTCCTCTTACATATTGGGATCCAGCTTGCAAGCCCTGAGGTTGACTTTCAGAATGTCTTTATATCTAAATTTGGGATGTCCTATGCTCAGCAGACAGTACAGTAATGCCACTATACAGCTGATTATTCTTTAGAATAAACTTAAAATGAAATTTGTCTTTAAAAATAGTAAATCACCATATGAAACTTTTAGCAGTTCTCTTCACTTTTTGCTCAGTGACTCTACATACAGATCTCCATTCTTCTGGGGACCACTCATAATCAAATTGGTTTGGTCAATCACAATGCCATAGGCAGGAACTGTCTATCAAAAAAGCACGACAGGCAGGGACATCTTTTATGGGTACTTTCCAGTCACATTATCGAGGAGGTATAAGCTCAATTTTTGAAAACCTATTGTACAGTCCATATTGTTTCACATAGAACATCACTTAGCTTTAATATAAGTTTCCATTCATAGCATACATACCAGACAATTAGAATTATATTCAAGTCCATTTATATGCAACCCAATGGTAAGTAAATCCCTATAAGTAATTTGTACTTGCTTCAATTCCACACCATAACGTATTTTTAAAATTCTTTGTGGGATGTGGGTGTCCCTGGCAAAACCGGCATTTGTTCCCCATCCCTAATTGCTCTTGAAGTGAATGGCTTGCTAGGCCATTTCAGAGCAGTTAAGAGTCAACCACATTGCTGTGGGCCTCAAGTCACATGTAGGCCAGGCCAGGGAAAGATGGCAGGATTCCTTCCCTAAAGGGCATTAATGTACCAGATGGCTTTTTACAACAATTGATGATAGTTTATTATAACTAAAACTAGCACAATATTCCACATTTATTAATTGAATTCAAATTCCACCCATTAAGCTCCCTTGTTAACGGACCAGGGAAGGCGAGAGGTCAACTTTCAATTCAGAACTCGGCAAATGAATCACAAAAGGTTAGCATGCAGGTAAAGCAAGTAATTAGGAAGGTAAATGGAATTTTGGCCTTTATTACAAGGGGGATGGAGTACAAAAGTGGGGAATTCTTGCTACAACTGAGGGAGCACTGGTGAGACCAGTGGTTGGGTTTGAACCCGTGTCCCCAGAGCATTAGCCTGGGTTTCTGAATTACTAGTCCAGTGACGTTAACACTACATCATCATCTTCCCACCACCGCACCAACACCCATATGGTGTATTATGCAGTTATATAAGCTAATACTGTAGCTTATGAACATAGTAAGGAAATAGGTGGGAAAAGAACAAATCATCAGATAAACAAAAGGCAAACTGGCAATTACAATGAGTCAGTGACTAAAATCCATGGTAAAACTGTAGCAGGAAAGTGGAGACCGAAATAAAAGGCATGACAGTGCTATTGAAAAATAGCGACAATACCTCTCTGTGTTTGCATTCACACACAGGTCAACATGGGCTTCATGGGCCGGATTTTTGATTGCCAGTGGGGTCGGGGTCAGGATTGGGTGCAGGCACAATTAAAATGACCCTCCCAGAGGCGTCTCTGCATTCTGGAGGAGTCAGGTGATGCCACAATTTTCAACAAAAAAAGGGAGGCGGGAAACCAGGAACCCGCTAATCTCCAATTAATGACCCATTAAGCTCCCTTGTTAACGGACCAGGGAAGGCGAGAGGTCAACTTTCAATTCAGAACTCGGCAAATGAATCACAAAAGGTTAGCATGCAGGTAAAGCAAGTAATTAGGAAGGTAAATGGAATTTTGGCCTTTATTACAAGGGGGATGGAGTACAAAAGTGGGGAATTCTTGCTACAACTGAGGGAGCACTGGTGAGACCACATCTGGAGCACCATGTACCATTTTGGTCTTACTTGAGGGATATGCTTGCATTAGAGGCAGTTCAGAGAAGGTTCACTAGATGAAGGGTTTGTTTTATGAGGAAAGGTTGTGCAGGGTGGGCCTTTACTCGCTAGAGTTTAGGAGAATGAGAGGTGATCTTATTGAAGCTTATAAGATTGAGGCAGCTTGACAGGATTGATGCTGAAAGGATGTTTCTCCTTGAGGGGGAATCTAGAGCCAGGGAGCATCGTTTCAAAATTAGAAGTCTCCCATTTAAGACGGAGACCAGAGGGTATTTCTTCTCTCAGAGGGCCGTTAAACATTGAAACTCTCCTCCACAGAAAGCAGTAGAGGCTGGGTCATTGAATATGTTCAAGGCTGAGTTAGACAGATTTTTGATCTGCAAGGGAGTCAATGGCTATGGGGGGCAGGCAGGCAAGTGGATTTAATGCCATGATCAGGTCATCCATAATCTTATTGAATGATGGAGCCAGTTCGATGGCTCAAATGGCCTACTCATGCTCCTGTTCCTTGTGATCTAATGATCTTACAAACCTGAACAGTCTGGTGCACATTAACGCACAGCTGCTGGGTTCAAGGTGGAGAGAACTAAAAGTTTAGTTTTAAAAGTTCTAAAAGTTTAGTTTTAGTCTCAATGTCTGGGGGATCTTGCACTGGGTCGTGTGCAGTTTGAGTTGCTGCAGTGCATCTTGTAGATGGAAAACACTGCTGTTACTGTGTTGTTGGAAGAGGTATTGAATGTTTGTGGATGGGGTACCAATCAAGCGAGCTGTTTTGCCCTGGATGGTGTCGAGCTTCTTAAGTGTTGTTGGAGCTGCACTCATCCAGGCAAGTGGAGAATATTCCATCACACTCCTGACTTGTGCCTTGTAGATGGTAGACAGGCTTTGGGGAATCAGGAGGTGAGTTACTCTCTGCAGAATTCCCAGCCTCTGACTGGCACTTGTAATCACAGTATATATTTGGCTGGTCCAATAGAGCTTCAGGTCAATGGTAACCCGCAGCATGCTGATAGTGGGAAATCAACAATAGTAGTGTCGTTGAATGTAAAGGGGAGATGGTTGGATTATCTCTTGTTGGAGATGGTCATTGCCTGGCACTTGTGAGGCACGAATATAACTTGCTACTTATCAGCCCAAGCCTGGATGTTGTCCAGGTTTGCTGCATTTGGACACAAACTGCTTCAGTATCTGAGGAGTCGCGAATGATGCTGAACATCGTGTAATGATTAGCGAACATCCCCACTTCTGATCTTATGATGGAGGGAAGGTCGTTGATGAAGCAGCTGAAGATGATTGAGTGATACCTAGCACAATGGCCCAAAGGAAGAAGATTGTGGTTGTTGGAGGTCAATCATCTCAGTCCCAGGACATTGCTGCAGGAATTCCTCAGGGCAGTGTCCTGGCCCAGCCATCTTCAACTGTTTCATCAATGACCTTCCTGCCATCATAAGTACCTTAAACAGTATCTTTATTTTAGCTACATGGCCACTGTCCTTGGTACTAACAGTGCTGGCCATTCAAGAAGCTGCCTGCTCCCTTCAGCAAGTAGTGGTTGTCATCTGCCTTTGCTGCTGGCACTCTGCAAGCATCTACCACCTCCTGGAGGTGCTCAGCAACACTAACTGGGCCTGACACTCGTCTCCAACAGACCCCTGTACAGAACTCAACAAGGTAAAAGCAAAATACTGCAGATGCTGTGAATCGGAAATAAAAACAGAAAATGCTGGAAAAACTCAGGTCTGGCAGCATCTGTGGAGAGAGAAACAGAGTTGTTTCTCATCCTTGTTTTCAAATCCCTCCATGGCCCCACCACTCCCTATCACTGTGACCCCCTACAGCCCCACAATCCTTTGAGATTTCTGCACTCCTCCAATTCTAGCCTCTTACCCCTCCACCACTGGTAACCAAGCCTTCAGCTGCCTAGGCCCCAAGCTTTGGAACACCATCCCTAAACTTCTCCACCTCTCCCTACCTCCCTTCCTTCCTTTTGGATGCCCCATAAAACCTACCTTTTTAGCCGAACTGTTGGTAGCCTGTTCTAGTATTACTTCATGTGGCCCGGTATCAAATTCTGTTTGACAATTGCTCGTGAGGGGTCCGAGGGAAATTTTTGCATGCTAAAGGCATTACATAAACACAAGTTGTTGTTGTTGAAGTAGGATGTCCCTTTATTGTCTTCCATTGCTACAATGCATTCTAAACTTACGTTGGTCTGCATAGTTCTTAGATTTGAGTTCCAGCTGCCTGGTCTGTAGCTCCAGAGACTCCACATGCGTCTGAAGCTCCTTCTTCTCTTGCTCCAGTGCATCTTCAAACTCAATAAATTTCTACACACATACAAAATGGGGAGAAAAAAGTTGAAAATAAGGACAGTGAAAAAAATATTCACACACTAAAAATAGCCCAGCCACATTCAAATAGCAAAAGCCCTTTTTATTTCCCAAATTAGAATTCTTGATTTCATGTTATACACAGCACACCTTAATACCGTTTATACTAAGTGTATTATAACTTAGATTGAGATTGCATTGTTCAATCAAGAAATAACACTCGCTTCCTTGAATGAAATATTATCAAATATTTAAACTCCAAAAACTCACCAGAGGAAAATATCTACTGAATAACACACATTCCCCTAGCAACCACACTGCCACCAATGAACAAGGTACCTAAGCCAACCAATTAAAATAATTCACACGTTCACAGCCATGACAACATTCGCAAAAGCAAATTCTTTTTTATATAGTTGCTTTGAAAGAGCTCGCATCTTCTGTAATGTTGAAAATTGCCACAATATCTCAATCTGTTTCCCTTTTATTATTGTTTAATGATGTATTTTAAGCTCAAAAGTATGGCACTTATAACCATTTCTGCTTAAATTCCAAATCGATAGAAAACAAGCTGGAGATGCACTGGGTACAGCTTTCCCCGGAAGGCAGACTTGTTACCATATTGTCTATAATAATTAGCCCAGTTTGTTCACAAGTACTCAATGTATCCTGTAAATATTTCAAATAGCAGCAGTTCCATATCAAGTATATCAGAATGTGTAACAGCGCTTGAAACAATGTCATAAACAATGAGTAGAATAAAATAAAAGTACCATATTGTGCAGCATATTGCCTGTATTCTGAAGAAATAAAATGATTACTGTTACACCAGTCCCATGATTAAACTTCAGCTCTCATCACCGTGACCCTTTTAGATATATCATGCCAACGATACCATTCACAATAAAAACGTTTATACTTCTTAATTAAGCACGACATAAAAGCAATCTGCAGCAATGAGTTTAAGGCAGAAATCAGAGCCCGGCGATTGCCACACTGCACACACAAATTGGTTCTCAATTCAGCATTTGCAGTATGAAGATTGTGCAGACACAAAGCTAATGAGACTGCTAAAATGATAGGGTTATACAACTAGTGGTTCTCAAAACTGGGTCCGTAGATAGTCTCCAGGGGATCTGCGAGAAAAAAATGGCTGCATGCATGCTGGGAAGCTGGGCACAGAGTGCAGTCACAACACAAAAGTAGCACAGAGCAGGCTGGCTGTCTTGCCTAATATAGAAGCCCGCATGAGAGGGGTACAGAAGTAAATAACTATTTTCTTACAAGCATTATTGAAATGCTCTTTACATGCAGCACTCTCCTATTATGTATATTATACAGCATTATAATTTAGGTGGTGGTGATCAGCGATTATTAACCCATTTAAAAAGAGGTCCTTCAACCAAAAATGTTTGAAAATCATTGATATATATATCATTTTCTCCATCACAGCCTCTGGTAGGACAGTGAATAACTGAGCTGCACACATCAAGGAGGTCCCAAGTTGAACCCTCAGGTTCTGCTGAGTTATCGGATCTCAGGAGGGGCCATGATAGGGATCATGATGAAGTCAGCGTCATGAAACCATAGCCCGGCAAGGAGTCAAGGCCCTCAGGAGAGTACATGGGGAGGAAGGCAAGTTAGCAAAACAAAAATGAAATTTATGTATACCTGATGTCTGTCAAGATAACACAATTTATAAAAGGGAAACGGAAGGAGATTTCGTGGCAATTTGCCACGTTATAGAAAACGTGAAGTCCTTTCATCAAAGCAACAACATATAAAGAAAAATTGGTTTTGCGAAAGTTGTCATGGCTGCGCACGTGTGAATTATTTTAATTAGCTGACTCAAGTCTCCTGATCATTGGTAGCAGGAATCATGGTTCATTAATACTCTGACATAACTCAATTTCACTTCCACAACACTGCTGATGCTTCTACATTTGTGGTGAACAAGACATATCATGATTTTTTTAAAAATTTATTCATGGAATACAGACACTGCCGGCAAAGCGGACATTTACTCTACATTCCTAGCTAGCCTTCTTCAACAGTTGCAGTCAGGTACTCCCAATCCCAGTGCTAATTGGAAGGGTTCCAGGTTTTGGACCCAGTGATTTATGTCCAAGTCAGGATCATGTGTGACTTGCAAGTGGTGGTGTTCCCATGCACCTGCTGCCTTTGTCCTTCCATGTGGTAGAGGTCACAGGTTTGGAAGGTGCTGTCAAAGGAGCCTTGGTCAGTCGCTGTAGTGCATCTTGTAGATGATACACACTGCTGCCACTGTGCGCCAGTGGTGGACAGGGTGAATTTTAAAGTGATGGATGGGGTGCTGATAAAACGAACTGCTTTGTCTCCTGATAAAAACAAAAAAACTGCGGATGCTGGAAATCCAAAACAAAAACAGAATTACCTGGAAAAACTCAGCAGGTCTGGCAGAACAGTTCTGTCGAAGGGTCATGAGGACTCGAAACGTCAACTCTTTTCTTCTCCGCCGATGCTGCCAGACTTGCTGAGTTTTTCCAGGTAATTCTGTTCTTGCTTTGTCTCCTGATTGGTGTCAAGCTTCTTGAGTATTGTTGGAGCTGAACTCATCCAGGCAAGTGGATTCTGCCATACCCCTGACTTGTGTCTTGTAGGTGGTGAAAAGGCTTTCAGAGTCAGGAGGTTAGTTACTCGCCACAGAATTCATAGCCTCTGACCTACCCTTATAGCCACAGTATTTATGTGGCTGATATAATTAAGTTTCTGGTCAATGGTGACTCGCAAGAATGTGGATTCTGGGGATTTGACAATGGCAATGCCACTGAATGTGAAAGGGAGGTGGTCACACAGTCTTTTGTTGGAAATGATCATTGCCTGGCAGTTGGGTGGTGCATATGTTACTTGCCATTAACAGTCCAAACTTGGATGTCTTCAGGTCTTGCAGCAGGTGGGTCTGGACTTTTCAGTATCTGAAGAGTTGAGAGTGGAACTGATCACTGGGCAAAATTCAATGAACAATGAATCCACCTCTGACTTTATGATGCAGGGAAGGTCATGGACGATGTTTATAGGATAGTGATTTTAGTCAGACAATGCAGTGACAACCCAGCAGTTTAAACGTTGACATATTTCCTGTCTTTCATAAATACATTGGGGTTTATTTTGAAGTGTCAAGTACAATAGAATGGTTGGTAGATTTAAGCTCTCATGGAAGGGGGACAGAGTCTACCTAAAATATTCAACCAAACCTTTGATACAATAGCCCCGAAAGTGATATGATGGACAACCCAATCAGCAGTTGTAATGATTCACTATTCTGACTACTGAAAATAAGGCAGGATTTTGAAGCATTGCTGCAATGATTCAAAGGGCTGCAGCTGTGAAGTATTCTACAGTTTATTTTTCTTCCCCATTCACTGAACTCTCAGATAAAGCTATGAATGTGAAAATGAAATGGCAGCTGGCACAGTAAACCATTTGATAATACACAAACAAGGTAAGGAATGGGAGTGTGCCATCTTAAGTACAGAAGAGTATCAATTCACAAGGTTGCAATCACAGTAAACTTCAAATTTTGCATTGTAATGCCACTAAACTTAAAATAGCTTGTTTGTATTTTGCATCTAAAAACAGAAACTGTTTAAAGCTGAAAGTTGTGGATAGTGAAATGTTATTTTCAAGCAGCTGAGACAGTGAGCAAACTATCTCATGTTTCCCCTCATGGTCTACAAATAAAATAAAACCATTTTGAAATTCTAGTTAGTAAATCCTCTGACTTATACTCCCATCTCATATGAACTGAAAGGAAAGGGTTTCAAGATTCACACCACCCCAACAATGGAGGGTTCAGCTCCATTTGCAAATGGTGACCTTGAAATACTCGATGCACGCAGTGAGGAAAAGGGGGTGCAGCAGTTGGTAAAACTAGCCTCCTCAGAAAGGGACATTTCAAAATATCCAACAGGGGATACCTGAAAGAGTGATTGCTCTCTGTAACAAAGAGAGACATTACCTGAAAACGTGGAAGATGAGGAGAGTTGCACAGTGATGCTACCCACTAGACTCTTATAGCAACCACCAGTCCCAACTATGCATGTCGCAAATTGTACTCTCAAGAAACTTTTGCTCATGTACTGCTGGTTTCTCTAATGCTTGCAGCCCTTGGGTGTTTAGCATGCATACAGTAGTATGGCACACAAATAGGATACAGAGTTACATCGAAACAGTTGCCGCACTGAAACGTGAATGGTGTTTCATATTGTATCTTGCCAGTGGGTCTTAACTGTATGATGTACGTGCAGTTACTGACACACAAAGGCTACAAGATAACCACATGGATAACATCAGTGATCCCCTCTATTTTGTAGCAATACAGTGAAATTGGGCAGAATCATTCTGTTGTTGTTATTCACTAGATAGAAAGAGACAAAAGTGCCGTATCTGCTGAACAATGCACCACCCACTCATTTGATGCATCTGCAAGTAGCAATTCGGCTGATACTACAGATAATCCTTATGCTAGCTTGCATAACAATTGAGGGAGGATGTGATCTTGACTGCCACAGGTAGTGCCATCCCTATGGTGGATTTTAGCCGCAATTGTCCTTACAACAGATGGCACAACTCTCTTTGCCAACCCACTAACTGCAGAGACAATTCTCCCTGATCAGTGCCAGGTTAGGTGTGCAACAGCCAGTGATTATGGATGGTAATAAAATGGCAGGTGTGAGTAGTCTTGCTCTGGTGCTAGCTGATCTCCTTGTCACACCTCGTTGAGGTTCCCGGTCTTCAAGCATAAAAATCTGTGGTATTGGGGGGACGATTGACAGAAAATACCATTTTTACTGAAAAGCAGCTGTTTACCTTGAAGAGCTGTCATCCCCATATGCAGGAATACTGCTGCCCTTGAATATACACTTGCAACGTTCAGACTTAACGCTGGGTGGAATTTCAGCCCGAAGAATTGAAAATTGAGTGTTCCATTCCAATACCCTCTTTGACATATATTATGGGTGTCAAATAAAACACTTACACTTTGCAAGACAGCCAAGAGCTGTGACAATACAAATCACAAATGGCAGAGAGCATATTATGACCATGAACTCAACAAGATTGAGAAGTCCCAGTTTCTTGATTTCCACCCGCCTATCCTGTGGCACTCTTTCCACCTAAAATGACTTCAGGCGAGAATAGAATTGTGCTTGTGACCCAATTGTGGCCTCTTGTGCATCTCCGATTTTAATTGCCCCATGATTTGTGTCCCTGCTGTTAGCTGCTGGGGCCCCAAGCTCTGGAATTCCCTCCCTAAACCTCTCCGCCTCTCTAGTTCTTTCCCCGCCTTTAAGATGCTCTTTAAAGCCTCCCTCGCCACCTGATCTAATCTCCTGATGTAGCTCAGTGCCAAACATTTTTTGGTAAAGCTCCTGTGAAGTAGCGTGAAACGTTTTACTACACTAGAGGCGCTATATAAATGCAAATTCTTGTTATCTCTAATGCTTCTCCAAACAACCTGCCAGCACTGTCTCCACAGTCACTTATGATGAATGGCAACTTTGGAAAAGTACTCAACTGCAAGTATACCCCAGCAAGAATCAATACTTTGTGAAGGAAAAGAGAGAACGAAGAATTCAAAATCAACAGCCGTGAGTTCAACTTAACTTTTGAAATCATTTTCAAAATAGATTTTCTTAAATTTTTCATGAAAACCCTCTAGGATGTTAGGAGTAACAGGGGTGAGGTCAGTACTTTAATCACAGAGCTTTTTTTTTATCAGAATGATGTTTCTTTTGCATTTCTATTTAATGGGGCACCATCACACGTAGCCCTGTTTTGTAATAAAAACAAAAAACAGTGGATGCTGGAAATTCAAAACAAAAACAGAATTACCTGGAAAAACTCAGCAGGTCTGGCAGCATCGACGGAGAAGAAAAGAGTTGACGTTGACTCCTCATGATCTTTCAGTTCTGTTGAAGGGTCATGAGGAGTCGAAACGTCAACTCTTTTCTTCTCCGCCGATGCTGCCAGACCTGCTGAGTTTTTCCAGATAATTCTGTTTTTGTCCTGTTTTGTAATGCTTGTTTCAACAGCACACGTAGCAAATGATTTGGGCTTAATATTTCACAAATATCAAATTATTTATCATGTCCATTTTCAAGGATGATAATTCAAAGTGAAGCAGCTATATAATCGTTTCAGTCCTGTTAGGGACTATTAACATTTAAAGAGGAAATCCAAACATCCAGTAATTAGCTGGCAGAACTACACACAAGATTTCACATTTACAAAATCTTGAAGGTTGATTCACGTTTCCTGGGACCAACCCAAAAAGTATGCCACAGGCATCTAGAATTCACTTTAATTTCCCTCAGGGCTCCAACTATTCCTCCAAGGTAAAATTCTATGGGGGTCCTTCCTAAAACTTTCGACTATAAGACCCTCCACCTTTTTCTTTACAGACCTCACAACTGTAGATCCCTCAGTTCCTTGTTCAGGCTGCCAGCAGATCTAACTGCCTTCCCACAGCTTTCCAATCTACCTCTGCTGACTGCTTTCAGCCTCAAGGCTCTGTGAGGATCACTGCAGATTTCTTCCACTAGCTGCAAGCTACAGCAAATCTCCCAGTTGCTTTTCCCTCATGAAATCTAAACTGAACTGCCTGCTTCTGTCAGCAAACACACACAGATACATTAAACAAAAGAACCTTCTAAACAAGGCTCCACCCTGAATCACAATCTCTATGGCAATGTGGCATGCTTTGGATGAATCAAATGGAAATGTAAACAAATTATTTTACCTTCAACAAAACTCTTTGATTCTGTAATTCATGAATAATTTATATTTCTAATGGATGTAATTGCCTCCTCTCCAGACTCCCTGGCTCTATTACAAGCTAAGAGCTGGATCATTCATTGTTCCAAGTCTTTTCACCATCAACTCTGACCTTGTAAGACAAGCACAAGTCAGCTTTTTAACTGTAGTAACTCCAAGTTTGAATCGCATTTACTTCAGGGTTTCTTGTCAGTTTCTCAATCACATATCCTTTATTTTTCTACAGTTAAACCTTTAATTCCTAAGACCAGGAGTTATATTCTAAAATGTATAAATTATGAACTAGATATTCACAACCGTAAAAAGATTCCTTAGAACAGTAAGAAGATGGGAGATGGGAACCTATCTCAGTAGTGGGGGTAGAATTGAGGTCAAGCTGGCTTTGAACTGTGGAATGAGGGTGAATAGGGCCAGAGTGAATGGTGCAACTAGGGAGTGTCAATGTGAACTGGGGATGGGGAGGAGAAGACCGTAGGCTGGATTTTATAGCCTCCCTCCGGACATGTTTTTGGCAGGGGGGTGGGGTACATAAGATACTAAGGGTGGCTAGCACACCACCTTCCCGACCATGCCCAAGCTGTCCCCCATAACATGGGAGGGGGGAGCAGGCACACCCACCATATGTAAATTAATAATTACAAGTAAACTGAGTTTGTTTACAAGTTTACAATATTACACTGCCCATAGCATAACACAGTTGACATGGGCAGGCAGGCAGGAGTAGGCAATCCATTCTTTTAAATTAGCAGGAAGGAAGCGGGTACTATCTTCTTTTGGGGGGGGGGGCACGCGCGGAGGGTGCCTTCTGCGCATTGGAGTCACCCACCCACCCCCCTCCCGCTCTCAAAGACTGTACATCCCCCCCCCCTTCCTCTTCGTCTACACGGCAAAACTCTCACCCTCTCCTCCTCCTCCTCCCTAAGGTGCCTGATCCCTCTCCACCCAACACCCCTGACTCACCAGAGTCGGGCCTTCATCCTGGGCCTGCCTGCAGTCCCGGCAGCACTGCTACTGAGCTTTGGCTCTGTCAGGACTGCGAGGGCAGACAGCCAATCAGATTGGCCAGCAGCTCCCGTGGGTGGGACTTCCTCCCACGCAGTGAGGGGCACAGGTCCCATGTTTTCCCTGTTGTTGCTCCATGCAGCATGTTATTGCTGCAGGGTGGACTTCTCTTTCATCAGTCAGTTTTCAACTGACTTTTTAAGCCGGCAGAGGGGTAGGGGTGGAATTGAATAGCATTACACTGATAACGAAATAAATATTTATTACCTAGTGCTCTGTAACAGTGACAGCACCAGTACTAGGTGAGGCTATTGAGTGCACAGCCTCTACCAAATGGGGTAATATCTTTCAAATTCAACTTCAGAAGACCCCAATTTGATAATTATTTGTTCCTAACCCTTATACAATCCCAAGCAAAGTTGCTAAAGTATTGCCACAACTGAGAGTCATATGACACTCTAGTAATATAACACAATTAGGAACTGGGTTGACAAGACCACACGTGTACATTTGAAACATGGCTTTAAGAATCACTAAAGAGAGTGAATGTTCATTCCTTCACTTTAGGCTGGATTAACAGTCCAGTCTCAAGAGAGAAAAGAATGCCGTACCACATTGTATCACCATGTTCTCCATAGCAATTGTTCTCTGTTGTTGTCAATGCTGTAATTTCAATATATTCATATTTACAAAGAAAATTAAACGGCTGTTTTAAAATTTATTCGCTCTGTGCGTTGATGGCAATGAAAATCTATCCTAATCTCCATGCTCAGTTAGCGAATGACTTTTATTTTTCTTTTTGAAGGGCGGCTATGAAATCTCTCCTTTGTGATAGAACAGGCCAATGACTTTTAAACTGAACAATCGTCAAAGGTTGAGTATAGATACTGTTACCATTAAATATTCATTAAACTGTCACAAAACTTTACACCAAGTGAGAATGATCTTTGCTGTCAAGCCACATTGGAACGTCAGAGCCTACCGCCTCTGCCAAACAATGTAAACATAAAACAAAAACAGAATTACCTGGAAAAACTCAGCAGGTCTGGCAGCATCGGCGGAGAAAAGAAAAGAGCACCATCGCACCATCGTTCACTAAAGTCCCAGTTAGCCCGTTGCCCTCCTCATGTTTACATCAGTTCACATTTCCAACATGTTATGGCACAATGTAAACATAAAGGCAACCCTATCCTTGGGCTGGATTTTGCTTAAAAAGGAATAACAGCTTGTGAATGACACATGGCTTTGCTCATGTCCATGTCCAAATCAGCCAGCAAATTCAGGGGATTAGATTTGCTGTGAGTTGTGAACCTCCAAAACTTGCTGATTGATATATGATGTTCCGCCACTTGTGTCACACAAACAACATCTCTCCCCTATCTGTCCCATTATTTTTATGAACTCACTGAATTTGTACATTAATTGCTCATTAAATTGGCTAATGACTGCCGATCAAACTCTCTGGCTCAGAAAGGAAACAATTTAAACTTTCGAGTCTCATTTCTTCAAGCAGTGAATTGTTCAAGATTTCAAAATCAGCAGATTTAAAATTTTACATCTTTTCCTTACTTTCCTATCTTTTCCTCTCAATCCAATTTCTCCTTCTTTCTCCTTTTTACCTGATTTGACTCGAATGAACTCTCCCCCAACATTCTTGTTTCTTTCTCAATCCTTATATCTGGTAAAGGAGACAGAACTTCGGCACCATCGTTCACTAAAGTCCCAGTTACCCCGTTGCCCTCCTCATGTTTACATCAGTTCACATTTCCAACATGTTATAGCACAATGAAATGTTGAGCTGAAGAGTACAGGAAAATGTCTCATGCTGTCTGCCATGAGATTCCCCACTCCAGCAACTTCTAGCCCATGTATTACTTATATATGGCTTTCCAGGCAAGTAGCAAGAATTGCAATATAACCACTGATAAAGCAAGCAGACCAAAAACAATCAGGTGGGTGAAAGTACATCCGGTTTCACTGGTACGTATAAATATCATCACCTTTTGTAATCTATGGATGGATATTTTGCAAAGTTGCTGAGACTCCAGGATCTTCAAAACTCAGATCTGTAAGTCCCCGTCCCCCCCATTTCCGACAGATTCCATTTTCACTGTGGGGAAGGGGGGGCGGGTACAGGGCGGGCAGCACCCAGAAGTCCCACCCCCATTTTCACTGGAGGCGGGACATGACTCCCACATGAGGGAAAACCAAAACTCAGCGGGGCTGTTTGAACTTTGCTGAGTTCAAACAGACCCCATATTTGCAGGAGCAAGGGCCTTATCCCACAGTGTGGGAGTTATGAACCTTTAGAGAAGTCTTAAATGCTCCTGAAGGGCGGATAAGATCTGTCAGGGTGTCAAGTTATTTATTTTTCCTGAGCTGGAAAAGTTCCCGACTCGAGCTACTGGTCTAAGGAGCGAAAAATCCAGTGCCTAGTGTAGAACCTGCGCCCAGGCTGACAGCTTACACAAAGTACCTGAAAAGGAAAGGACTTGCATTTGTATAGCACCTTTCACAACTTCAGTATGTCCCAAAGTGCTTGACAGCCAATGCTTTTTGAAGTGCAGTCACTGCTGTAATTAAAGAACTCAGAGACAGGACAGTCACAGGTGTTTCTTGCTCCTGTAGCAATGCAAATATATAAAAAGGAACATTTTAAATCTGGTTCAATCACAAAAACGAAGGGATTTAGCTTGCTGAAGGTTGGGCACTTTCCAAATATTGGCTGCATATCTTAAAGAGATCAGACAGAATCGTTAACTTTCTTCGATACAGTATTTTTCAGAAAACTGAAAAACGTGCAAAGTCCATATCACCAAACTGGAAGCAATTCTGAGAAATTTGGAAAAGAACAACAGAAATCAGTGGACTCCACCCCCATGCCCAAATCAGCTCAAGATCAATTTTTCAGGCTCGGCTGTGTGCAGGCTTTTATTTACGTCACTGCCACGGAAATTAAATTCTATTCCTAACCAAAAGTGAAATGAACACTGATCTTTTAGACACATTTTAAAGAAAGTGTTTTGTTACCACCAGAGATTTGTGTTTCAGAACCTGGCAAAGGACAACTAATCTAGGCTTATTAGTGTTAAAGAAACCATTCTCTCTGGGAAGAAATTAATATTTCATGTCCTATTATGTCACACTCCAGCACTGAAACCAACCATCCCCCACTGTAATTTCAAACCCTTCAAATCTCAGAAGACCATTACATCATTAGGCCATTACCCTGAACAGCATTTTCAAACATGGTTGCATCTGCAGAGACACAGTGAGGGAGGGAGTGTACAGCTGACACTTCCCCAAAGCAACCAGCAAAGGCCAGGGGGCCTATTGTCTGCTGCGAGACTCAGCCCATGTCGGATTCACACTGGTGAAACTCCCAGGACACCCTCTGCTGGGAATACTGACTCACTGTAACCTGAAAAAGACAAGTAACGCTAGATGACACAGTTTGGCAGTTAGGCTTCAATGAGGTGGAGGCTCTTATCGTCTCGGAATACATTAGTGTTTCGCCGTCCAGTCTAGACAAATTGCCGAGAAATCTTTTACTATCCGTACAGGCTAATCAAGCTAATTTACAGCACCGCACTGTTACAAAATGGCAGAAGCACCTAAACAAGTCCGATGTTTCCAGGCTCTTTTATTTTTGTTAAATATGTTGCTATCAGACTTGCAAGCCCCGCAACCAGCACCAATACGAATTTACAGGGCCTCACTCCGGGACAGTCTGCTCAGAATTGAAACACAGTTTATCTCCAGTACTCAGGAGCCTCAAAGCATTGACAGATCAATCGCAGCTGAGGTTTGGCTAGCAAAGAGGCCCTTTCAGAAACACAATGATGATTGTAGGTGGAAGGAGAAAGTGATGGTCAAACCTTTCGGCAAATGCTTTAATGTCCCTTCGGGATTTAGAATATACTTCATATTCGTTCACTACGTTTGCATACTGCAATAAACTGCTTAAAGACCGGAAAGAGAAAAACTCCCCGCACAGAACAACACTATTCAGACTGTACCAACATCTGTAAAGCCTCTGTACACCCACACACATATTATGTAAAATTCCTAAAACAACCAAAGGTAAAGAACATACAAAGTCCAGTACAAGTATCAGTGAAGTAACTGAGCTCTAAAACCCCATCAGGGTCTCTCTCTATCTCTTGTTCTGATGAGAGAATGGCAGAGTCCCCTTAGGAAACAGTGTGACAGACATTTTTACAATTTCCCTGGGGCTTCCCAATGTCTCAGCATTGTGGCAAGAGACCGGGGGAATTCCCGGGCAATTCCAAGGCCTCTATCCCAGTCAATTTAATTTTGTGACAGGAAATAAAAGAATTACGTATTTCTCCATGTAGATTTGGTCCTGTCCTTTCGTACAAGAGTGGGATAGATCTTCCTCTTGTGCGGCCAGAGGGTGTTCAGGTCCTGGAAGATCCTGCAGAGAATAGCCATCACCTCTCAGGGGCTGAATTTGGCTTTATGGTTCTACCAAGGGGCAGTCTGTGTATATCCCCACCATCACTAAATAATGACCACATCCACCTCTAACATCCCCACCACAGCTCATCTACTGCTGAAACCTTCATCCATGCAATTATTAACCTCTAGATTTGACAATTCCAATGCTCTCCTGGCTGGCCTCCCGCCTTGTATCATCTGTAAGCTCGAGCTCATCCGAAACGCTACTACCCGAATCCTAATCCACACCAAGGTCAGCTTACACTTCACTCCTGTGAGCGCTGATTGACATTGGCACCTGGTCCGGCAAAGCTTTGATTTTAGAATTCCTGATTTTTATATTCCTCCATGTCTCACCTTCCCCCATCTCTGTAACCACCCCACCCCCAGCAGCCCTACAGCCCTCCGAAATCCTGCGCTCCTCCAATTCTGGCTTCTTGCACATCACTGATTTTCATCACTTCACCAACACTCCCACAACACTCAAGAAGCTCGACACCATCCAGGACAAAGCAGCCCACTTGATTGGCACCACATCCACAAACATTCATTCCCTCCACCACCGACACACAATGGCAGCAGTGTGCATCATCTACAAGATGCACTGCAGCAACTCACCAAACCTCCTCAAACAGCAGCTTCCAAGCCCACGACGACTACATCTAGAAGGACAAGGGCAGCAAATACATGGGAGAACCACCACATAGAAGTTCCCCTCCAAGCCACACACCATCCTGGCTTGGAAATATATTGCCGCTCCTTCACTGTCACTGGGTCAAAATCCTGGTACTCCCTCCCTAACAGTACTGTGGGTGTACCTACATCACATGAATTGCAGTGGTTCAAAAAGGCAGCTCACCACCACCTTCTCAAGGGTAATTAGCGATGTGCAATAAGTTTTGGCCTAAGCAGTGACACCTACATCCCATGAATGAAAAAAGAAAATCACTGATGACTGTGCCATCAGCTGCCTGGACCTGGGGCTCCCTTCCTAAATCTCTCTACATCTCTCTCCTCTTTTATAAGGCTCATTTATGTACACCACTTCGATCAAGCTTTTCCCTCTGTCCCAATATCCCCTTATGTGGCTCAGTATCATATTTTGTTCGGTTATGCTCCTGTGAAATACCCTGGGCTTTCTCATTCCCTGCAAGTAAAAGGCAGGTGTTCAAGCCTTGTACCTCTTTTTGAATTACCCAGGAAGTAGGGGAGCTTTGAGTTCCCCGTTGCTTTTTCCATGGCAACGCCTTGATCAGAGTCAACTTGCCAACCAATCAGCACACTTTCCTCCTGTAGTATAAGTTGTTGTGATCGTTTGAAATTTGGCATTCTTGCATTTGTCCCGATGAGCTACAAAAATCCTCAGCAACATTTTTCCCTTTTCAGCAATATGTTAAAATATATAAACGGTATATGGAAACTAAAATCCTGTTGTTATGGGAGGAAGGGGAGCAACAATCCTATCTCAAGAAACCAAGCTCACAATGTTTTTTTTATATTCGTCCATGAGCGTGGGATTGGTCGCTTTACCGCCCATCCCCAAGTAATCTCGAAAAGGTGATGGTGAGCTGCCTTCTCCTGCTGCAGTCCATTTTGCAGGAGCACCCACAGTGCTGTTAGGGAGGGAGTTCCAGGATTTTGACCCAGTGACAGTGAAGGAACGGCCAATATATTTCCAAGTCAGGATGGTGTGTGGCTTGGAGGGGAGCTTCCAGGTGGTGGTGTTCCCATGCATCTGTTGCCCAAATACCAGCAGCTTCAGATCAGGCGGAGCACGTCAGGTGCGCTCCACCTAATTTGTACCTCGGTGGGCAAGGACAAATTGGCCTTCATATCTTGGTGAATGTCCTACATAACGAGAGCCATCCATGTCCATTATTGTATCTAAAACAAAATCCATGGGGGGTGTAATCATGATTTTTCTATAACAAATGTCAATGGTGAACAGTGGTAAAAGTAAGTGGTAAGTAGTAAGCAGAAACTACACAGCCCACACACAATAAATGCCTGGTCTATATATCCCAAAGACAGAGAAATGACCCTTCTCTAATATAACAGAAAGCAGAACTTCAGATGAATAATCTTATACCTGTCCAATTCCAATCATGTGACAGTGTGAATTCTTAAATAAAAATAAAATGAACGTCATCAATATGCAGCATCAAGTGGTAGGATTTTGGGTTTTGAGTCAGGGCTCCAGCAATGGGGTCAAACAGGGGTCCTGACCTCTCATTGTTTGAGGAACAATCACTCGACAGTGATTTTTCTCTGAATTGTCCAATTAGTGACCAGAATAGTTGTTCACATCCAATCAAGGACAGTGGTCGGGCCCGCTAAGCTGGAGGGCCAACAGGGAATCCCTCCAGATTGGAAGGAGCTGCAGCCTGCTGTTTCAGGTAAAGGAGAAAGAGGCCACTTCCCCTCGCAGCAACTTTTAAAACTTCCAAATTAAAATTTGGCTACAGCTGCTGGGTCGCCATCATGGAGGGGAATCCCTCCACAGGCCGGGGGGGGGGGGGGGGGGGGGGGGGGGGGGGGGGCAAGTGCTGCTGTGGAGTTGGTGGATGGATATGGAGAGCCTCAAAGTCTGGTCCATCTGGTCTGTCGCCAGGCAGCTGGTCTATTCCTGATGCTGCAATTGAGTTGGGGGGCATGGGCCACAGACTGACTAGAAAATCCCAGTCAGCCTCTGGTAATCACCCTTAACTGCCCATTCACTTACCTGAATTGGCCATCTGCCACTTGTAGACAGGTAGTCCTTCCACTCCCACTCTGAACCCTCCCCTGGAAAAATGTCTCAGAGGTGGGATCATGCCTAAAGTTAGGATAGATCCTAACTTTGTTTTTTTTTAAGAAACCGTGGAGGTCAGTTACTGAACACATTCACAAGAGTCTGCCACTATATTTTTAACACACAGAATAAAATGTTTATTAAACAAGCAAAAATGAACTATGTTACACTAGACAAAAAGGCTGGAAAGATTTCAATACAGATACCAGAAAATGATTCAAACTCAAATTGTTCCTTTTATCCCAGCAACCCTTACAGGCCATAAAATGCCAGTGAAGGTTTACCACTGTCCCAACACCAAGGTTTCTTGCTCAGGTTAGCTCAGTTTCAAACAGTTTTCTTCAGGTGGTCTTGAGTATTAATTAGATGCTTTTATTCAACTGTTATCTCTCCCTGAAACACCCAAAAATTGCAATCTATACTCACTATTACTTCAACTTCAGAGCAAAGACATGAATTCCCTAAATTCAGTTCCCCAGCAGGCTTGTGGAATTTCTTATTAGAGAGATTAGACCTTCTGTCTGCATTCTCTGCTATACACAAACTAACTGGCCGTTCTTCTGTGTTTCCCTGTCTCTCATGTGTCTTTTCCCCTGTCGCTAGGCAACAGCACTGTTTTTGCAACTTTTATTTTTATAACTTCACTAAACAACTGACCTCTTGGTAACCCATCTCTTCACATCAAGAGTTGTAAAACCTCATTAAAAACGCAAATACACAAATAGGACTTCCCAGCACCCAGCTCACAAAAACCTCTAAATGAAACTAAAACCAGGTTTCATTTTTCTCAACACCCAAATACAAAATCTAAATTAAACTATTGTTCCTAATAAAAAGAAGTAATGGAAACATGAGGAGAATCTTTTTCACACAGTTAGGATCTGGAATGCACTGCCTGAGTATGGTGGAGGCAGATTTAATTGAGGCATTCAAGAGGGAATAAAAACAGAAAATGCTGGAAAAACTCAGCAGTTCTGGCAGCATCTGTGGAGAGAGAAACGGGGTTAACGTTTCAAGTCCAATATGACTCTTCTTCAGAACTGCTTGAAGGAGGGGTTCCGAAGAAGATCCATATTGGGCTTGAAATGTTAACCCCATTTCTCTCTCCACAGATGTTGCCAGATCTGCTGAGTTTTTCCAGCATTTTCTGTTTTTATTTCAGATTTCCAACATCTACAGTATTTTGATTTCATTCAAGAGGGAATTGGATTATTATCTGAAAAGGAAGGTGACAGGGGAATGGCACTAGATGCATTGCTCATTCAGAGGGCTGACACAGACACAATGGGCTGAACAGTCTCCTGTGCTGTAACAGTTCTGTGATACTTTGCGCAGTTGTGCTGACATTAAATGGTGCTGTGTCATGGCCTCCTCCCTTGTTGGTCAAGTTGTGTGGTTTCCATGCCACAATGGCAGGGGAAGGAAAGGAAAGGACAGACAAAAGAGAAAAGACTTGCATTTTTGTAGCACCATTTACAACTTCAGGACTTCCCAAAGCATTTTACAGCCAATTAAGCACTTTAGAAGTTGCAGTGCAGGAATTCCAAGTGCATTCTGCACCTCAAGCATTGCCAGGCTTTATTTTTATTACTCCAGGGAACCACTGAATTGTAGATGTTTACAGCACAGAATCAGGCCATTTGGTCTACCGTGTCTGTGCCAGTTCTTAATTTTGCTGCCCTAATCTGCCCCCCCCAACCGATTTCAGGTCAGCCCATGTGATGGGAATAAATTGGAGCATCTACCATCCCTGTCAATAGCTCCAGACTACAACGTGAATGTGAAAATGTACGTTGCCACAGCAACTCTGACTCCTTGACAGGCTGGCTGGACGGCTGGTGTGGATCAGATTGGTGCCAACAGCATGGGGTTCTGGCTGGTGTGGATTTGGAACCTACCTCTTTGCCCCTGGTGGTTATTGTGGCACTGTGGGTTGGACCTGCCTTCGGGCAGAGAGCCCCAAAAGGAAGAATCTATCCCTATAAACTCTATCATCCTCTCTTTTAAGTATTCATCCAACTTTCCCTGAAAGATAATCCATTTCATTTTGTACTGTTCCGTGCTTCAACAACCCACTGCATTAAGAAATCTCTCCTAATCTCTCTCCTCGTTTTCTTAGCCATCATTTTAAATTGGTGACCCCTCAATGTTGACACATGAGAGTAGGTTGTCTTCACCTATTCTCGTTTATAAATTTTAAAAACCTTGATTAGGTGGGATTTATTCTGCAGCAGATATTGGTCAAAATTTTAATCCCTAAACGGGGCAAGAATACAGAAATGGCGGGTGTGAAAATTCATTCTGCTGACCACCTCGCCCTACCCCCCCCATCGGCATTCCGTGGAGACCATTCCCTCCGGGACACCCTGGTCACTTCTCCATCACCCCCAACACCTCATCTCCCTCCCACAGGGATCTGACTTATGCGATCGCGGAAGATGAAACGCCTGCCCCTTTGCTTCCCCCCTCCTCACCGTCCAAAGGCCCAAACACTCCTTTCCGGTGAAGCAGCGCTTCGCTTGCACCATCTTCAATTTGGTCTACTACATTCACTGCTCCCAATGCAGCGTCCTCTACATTGGAGAGACCAAACGCAGACTGGGTGACCACTTTGCGGAACACCTTCAGTCTGTCTACAAGCATGACCCAGACCTTCCCGTCACTTCCCATTTCAACACACCATCCTGCTCTCATGCCCACATGTCCGTCCTTGGCCTGCTGCAATGTTCCAGTGAAGCCCAACACAAACAGGAGGAACAGCACCTCATCTTCCGATTAGGCACTTTACAGGCTTCCAGACTTAACACCGAGTTCAATAACTTCAGACCATAAACTCTCCTCCATCCTCAACCCTTTTTATCCCCTTTTTTCAATATTCATTTTCATCTTTTAATTTTTATTTTTTATCTACTTATTTTTATTTATTTTCATTTTTATTCACTGTTTTATCCCTACCTTTTATCCTATTTTCAATCTTTTTTCCTACCACCGTCCCCTCCCCCCACCCCCACAAGGCCCATCACTTGTTCATGTTGTTCTTTCCAGAGTGCTTACCCTTGTCCTATTATCACATTCTGCTTTCTGACAATGCCACCATCAGCACCTTCTTTAGCCAGAACCACTACCATTAACACCCCTTTGTCCTTTGGTCCATGACATCTCTGGCAATCTCTTCTTTGCCCCCACCTATCCACCCTCCTTAAACAGTATAAATTTCATCAAATTTTTACTTCTCTTTAGCTCTGAAGAAGAGTCATACAGACTCGAAACAATAACTTTTTTTTCTCTCCACAGATGCTGTTAGATCTGCTGAGTTTTTCCAGCATTTTCTGTTTTTGTTTCAGATTTCCAACATCCACAGTATTTTGCTTTTATCTTAGGATCTATCAAGCCAGGTTTCACTCTGGGATCTGACTTATTCAATATTAACATCAGCTGGGATCATAACATTTTACCAATTACTTTAAAATCAGTGCTCTCTCGTTCTTGATCCTTCCACAGTGAGAACAGGTTTTCCCTATCTACTGAGTCCATAACCCTCACAATTTTGAATACCTCCATCAAATCTCCTCTCAACCTTCTCTTCTGGAAGTAAAACGGTCCCAGCTTCTCCAATCCACATTTGGTTTTAACTTTATTACTGAATTCCGTGTCAAGGAGAAAATACACCCTCATAATACATGGGAGTAGTCTGTTGTAATTTTTACTCATTCACAGGATGTGGGCTTCGCTGGCTGGGCCAGCATTTTTTGCCCATGAGGTGGTGGTGGTGAGCTGCCTTCTTGAACCGCTGCAGTCCATGTGGTTTAGGTACACCCACAGTGCTGTTAGGGAAAGTTCCAGGATTTTGACCCAGCGACAGTGAAGAAATCTGTAGAATAATGTGTCTTTTTTTTAGTTGTTCTTGGGATGTGGGAATTGCTAACAAAACCACCATTTTTTGCCAATCCCTAACTGCCCTTGAAAAGTTAGTGGTGAGCCACCTTCTTGAACCATTAGCTTCTATGTGTGTAGGTACAGTCAATGCTGTTAGGGAGTTCCAAGACTTTGACTCAGTCTGACTGGTGAACTATTGCAATCCCATCTTTTAACTTGGGTTTAATCTTTTAAACATTTCTTTCTTTTTAAAACAACACAATGGGAACATTGAAGCATGCACCGCCAATGGGGTCCTCGCAGATAGTGGGCAATTTATCAGATTCTTCGCTATCTTCCTTCTATTAATGCCAATAGGTGTAAAGTTACACCTTTGGGTTCTCGGTGAGTTGCCCACAGTGTAAGAGGCTCACCCATGTTGGGTAGCCTCAGAAATTTCCACCTACCGTGTTTTGGGAACGTACATCCTTCTAAAATGGCACAATAAAATATTATATCTAATATGAAACAAATTGGACAGTGTGCTGTCGAGATCTGCCACGTTATATTTTCCACATCCCCTGGAGTATAGTTCAGCCAGGAGTACAGCTGGTTTTCATATAACTGGTCACTGCCCTTCGACTGTGGATCATTAAAGTTTAATGTCCCTAATTTTTCGTCCAAAACATCATCATTGTAATTATTTACACTAATCATTTTCTATTGGCAATTTTTCAGATATACAGCGTACATGCTACAATAGGTGATAATTAATTTTCCAGGCATCTTCATAAAAGGGAACGCTATAAATCTTCTTCCACCTAGTGATTTTCCATTACAGTCTCTCTAGTTATCAGAGTGCAGAGAGGCCTCTGCATTTACACATTGCTGCCAATTTCAACACACTCTCTCCAAAATATCATATTCCTTGACCGTTAACAAAGTTCCGTGTGCATGAAACTTCAAGGTACTGTTCATTGTAAAAACAATTTGGACATTTGCCTTTTGCATATTGTTCTGAATGCCAAAATCAATCAGATTCAAATATAGCAACTATCCAAGTGCACATCTTGACAGTGCATGTTGGCAGACTACTCAGCTGTGGAGTATACCTGATGTCCTCAGCCAGTGCTGTCATGTATTTACAGCAAGTGTCAGGGGATAACAGTTAAGAGCACCACAAACCCCACCACCCGCACCCACCCTGCAGTTTGAACACCAACACACAGAAATGCATTAATGTCTCTGCTGAAGTAACAGTCACTGGAATTTAAGGGACTGCAGTTAAGACTTTATGTCAGCAGTTCCCAAATTGTGGGCTGTGGCCACAACTGGAGTCACAGAAACAGCAAATGGAAATGCAAGAAATAAAATCACAATAAATCTCCTGCCTCTACCACCGCCCACCCCACCCAATCTTTGTGTGGTCCCGGTGGTGGGAAGTAGCCAATCACAAGACAAACTCCCACCACTGGTCATTTTGATTGGCGGCAGCAGCTCTGATCAGGCATGCTGACATAACTATGCGTCGGTGCAAACACATCAGAGGCTTCTCAGAGCAATGATGATGGAAGTAGTTGCAGATTTAGTGACCAGCAGCAGCCCAGTCAGTGACAGCCTGGGATTTTCATCATGGATTTACATTGTGTTATGTGTTGATCCACAATACGTGAACATTAATGATTAGAGACTGAAAGTTATTATGCTGCTTTATTGCTATTTTGTTTTTGTCGGTATCTAGGGTTGCAGTAATATTCAAGTGCCGAAATGGAGTCATATTGGAAAATTGGTTGGGGAGTGCTGGTTCATGCGCTAAATATTTGATGATGCTATTCCAGCCTATTGATTTGACTTCTTGTGGCTCGAGGAAAAGCACATCTGGTTTTCTATTGAATTTCCCTGCTTGTCACTCTTTTTTCTATCATTTCCTCCATCTCTTGGTTCAAAATTCAATTTCGCAAATTTGCCTTCCATGTAAAATTTTCACCACCTCATTGACCTCCCTGCTAATCCCACCTTTGCATTGCTACCAGGGAAAGACATAAGAATGGGTCAAGGTGACTCGCCTACTTCTACTTCTGTGGTAAAAATGTTAGAAATTAGTGCTTTGAGTAACCAGAATTAAAACCCACATCCTATAATCCATTGCTCAAAATGCATGGACTATTATGGTGCTTGGGGCAGCAGGCTTATTTTAAAATCATCTGGGTCAAAATCCTGGAATTCCCCTCCCTAACAGCACTGTGGGTGTGCCAACGCCACATGGACTGCAGCAGTTCAAGAAGCTCACCAGCACCTTCTCTAGGGCAATTAGGGATGGGCAATAAATGCTGACCCAGTCAGTGATGCCCACACCCTGTGAAAGAATAGATTTTTTTTTTTTTAAATCCACAACCTGAAACTAAAAACTGAAATAATGAATCAGAGAATGGTTACAGCACAGAAGATGGCCACTCAGCCATCATGTATGTGCTGGTCCTCAGAAGAAGCAACTTATCTAGTGCCACTCCCCTGACATTTCCCCATAGCCCTGCATATTTTTCCTCTCCAGATAATGATCCAATTCTCTTTTGAAAGCCACAATTCAATTTGCCTTCACCACACACTCAGACTGGGCATTCCAAATCCTAACCACTTGCTTCGATAAGAAAAAGATTTTCCTCATGTGGTCATTGCTTCTTTTGCCAATCACCTTAAATCTGTGTCCTCTGGTTCTCCATCCTTCTGCCAATGGGAACAGTTTTTCCCTATCTGTTCAGACCCCTCATGATTTTGAACACTTCGATCAAATCTCCTCTCAACCTTCTCTTCTCCAAGGAGAAGAGTCCCAACTTCTCCAATCCTGTTCACGTAACTGTAGCTCCTCATTTCTGGAAATGTGGAAAATAAATAGGTTTTGAAAATATTTGTGCAGGTACAATGTCTCAAACCTGGCTAGCCAAAAACCGGAACTGTCCAAAAACCAGGCATTTTTCCCTCGGGCACCACTCCCTGAACAGAGTAAGCACAGGGATGAAGGAGCCATTCTCGGACTGATCCCATAGGACTGAAGCAGCAACAACTGTGCGCACACAGGACCCGAGTCCATCCAAGTCCACCCCAGGCCCTCCCTATTCTCCGGATATGAAGCTGCCTGTGCCGCCGGCAGGAAAATTCTGATTGCAACATTCCCAGCCGCTTTCAGGTGAGGGGGGTCAGAAAGCAGCCATTTCTCACCAACCCGTGAAGCCATTGTGAAGGAGTTGGTAATCCAAAATCCGGACAAGTCTGAAGTCCGGCATGGCTTCTGTCTCGAGGATGCCGGATTTGGGACACTGTACCTGTATCGTCCAATAACACTATTTAGATGAGCATTTTTATTTCTTTAAAATGGTCTGTAACTGGTCAATATCACACCATAGGAACACAGGAGGATTATGCTATTTAGCCTGTCAAGCTTGCTCCACCATTCAACTAGATCACGGCTGATAATCTACCTCAATGCCACTTTCCCGCGCTATCCCCATAACCATTCACATCATTAGTCTCCAGAAATCTATCAATTCTGTCGTGAACATGCTCAGTGATTGAGCTTCCACAGCCCTCAGGGGGAGAGAATTCCAAAGATTCACCAACCTCTGAGTAAACAAATTCCTCTTCAACTCAGTCTTAAATGACCTGCCCCTTATTCTGAGATTATGTCCCCTAGTTCTAACTCACCAGCCGGGGGGAAAGATTCTATCCACATCTACCCTATCCCACATTGTAAGAATTTTGTAAGCCTCAATGAGATCACCTCTCTTTCTTCGAAACTTTAGAGAATACAGGCCTAGTTTCCTCAATCTCTCCTCATTAGACAATCCTGCTATCCCAGGGATTAGTCTGATGAACCTCCATTGCACTCCCTGTAGTGTATTCACCCACTGAACCATCCTGAAAGCAGATTGATATTTTGAGCTGCACTTTTTAATTTTCTCAATCAACTATTATCACCCAATAATTCTTTGGCAATTATTTCACGATCACTAATGCTACTATTGGCTGTGGTTACTTCAACCACAGCCCCAAAATGCACTGAGGTTAGAATTCCAGGTTTTCACTCAATTTGAGTTCAACTCCAATACCCCTAATATTAATTATATATTAATGTACAATAACATTTTAAATTCTGACTGGCATTTTAACCAGAGAAACAAAATCAAAGCAAACTGCAGAAAAATAATTCATAAATGGATGGCAACTTCTGGAAGGGATGGATCCTTCATGTTTGGAGAGAGTTTTCAATAAATATCCCAAATGTCTATTTAAGCTGAACATTTTGCCAGCACTAAGTACTGTTGCAGAGATATCTGGCAGACAAGGAAGAGAGATGAAAATTAGTTTAGATTGTTGTTTTCTGGAAACACTACAAAAGCCTGCACCCTAAAAAATTGGGTGCCCAGTTACTACTCTGCAGAATAGAGCTGCTCTCTCAGAGTTGCTAACCCACTGCACATGCAGTTGCAGTGCCTGTAACATCAATCTCAGCAACATCCCAGGCAGCTGCCTGCATCAAAGATGGTGCAGTCTAAAGTCATCCTGAAAAGATATAGACTAACTTTTGATGCCCAACAGGAACAGTTGCAAATGTCCACTCAGCACCCACTCTGTCCACTGGCACAGGCACCGTTTCTCCCACCATTGACTTCATTGTTGTGCGTTCATTGCCCACCTCGGTTGCAGTGCCAGTATCAATGATTTAACCCATATACCTTAATATATCACGCACCTTAATATACCACAAACCATATGCAGCAAGTCCCTGTTTTAAGTTGTTTCGCTTTAATGTCGTGCAGTTAATGGGACGGGTATTCGTGTTTAGCGTTGGGGGGGTTTTATTTTAACATTGTTTCACGCCAGGTATGAAGTAGGGTTGCGTGACTCGATCTGCCCCATTTTGGAGCGTCCTCTCCTGTTCCCAACCCTCCCACTCCCGGCCCTCCCAGTCGGTGCCGACCTTCCCCCTCACTACCTCTCCAGATTGCAGCTTGCCTCCCAGTCTTCAACCCTGCAACCTGAAGCCGGTCTTCCTGCCTCCTGCCACCTACCTCCGAGCCTGCACTCATAGCGAGGCTTCAGGAGAGGGAAGCAGAAAATGGGGGAGGCGGGAGCAGGAGGCTTGGCAAGAGGAAAAGGTTAGCATGGACTAGGGAGGCCAGCGAGAGGGAGGTCAGGGAGCAGAATATGTGGCAAGCAGGAAGTTCAGTGAGCTCGATTAGCAGCAGCGGGCAGGGTCAGAGAGCAGCAGAGGTACCAAGCGGGAGGCAAGTAGAGTGAGTCAGCACATTTCTTTTATCTTTTACATCTGAAAATCTGTTTCTCTTAATGTTGTTTCACTTAAAGGTTCGCTTTTCAGGAACACAACTACAACATTCAGCAATGAATTACTGTACAGCATGATGCTCAATCTCTGATAAGAGCCCTTCTCCATTCCCATTACATTTACTCTGTTTAATCACCAAACACAGCCTTCAAATCTTTGGAACCTCACTGCAGACAGGCTCAAAAACAGCATTTCAGACCCTAACCACAGGAAACTGGGCCTTGGAGGCAGTAACCGGGAACTCCACCACTCTCACCCTGTAGACACCCACACTGAATCCATAGCCAATACTACCGGACAGAACATGGGAAGGAATGGCAGCCAGACCCCCTCACCCCAGCCACTGAGCCTTTGCCTCTTGGTGCCTGTATTGAGTTGGCCAGCTCCAGAGGAAGCCTTGACTTCCCAGTCCTGGGTGGTCCCAGAACCACAACCAACGGCATCAAGTGACCTGGAGGCAGCATCCCAGCCATTAGGCGGTGCAAAAGAGTCCAAGTGCGCATGCATACTTTTGGCTTCAAGCCAGGAAATAGTGTGTTTTGCAAGTAGAGAGAGTCAGCACATTTCTTTTATCTTTTACCTTTATTATTTCACTTACAAATTTAGGAATATAGCAATGTACAGTATTTCAACTTACAAGGTATAATGCTTTTCTTCGGATAAGAAAGTCCCCACAGAATCTAACTATATTATCATCTACCTGCAGTGGGTTGGAAAAACAATTCTTGCCCAGGAACCAATTAAAAACAGATGACTTATTTCATGGACTGCAAGCAGATCGCTTGAAAAAATTTAATTCCTTTTCACTTGCTAACCCAGCTCTGTTAATAATGTAATCTCAGATTCATCTGGAACAACATCACAGGAAATCTGCCACTATTTATCCACATATTATTGCAAAAACTTTAGGAGGCTCGCCCTTCAGATGACCAACACACTACTTAATGCAAAACTCCATTTCACGGTTATGAAATCTTTAAAGAAACAACAGCAGCTTTGCTCTACCAGAGCATCACATACTGAAAACACCTTAACTGGACTTTAAATGAACAGAGGCCTGGTGTTTACCAATCAATTAGATTTTGAAGTCTTAATGGGGCTCAGGACTATACGTCAGCAAAAGAATAGCTGTACTTACATGGCACAATGCTACTGTCAATGTGTATCTTCTCTCTCACTGTAAGCAGCACCCATGAGAGATTTGCTATCATATCTGTGTGTAATTCTTACATTTCAGATGGACATCACTTTTTACACACGACACACTGCCAAATAGAAGTGTCTTTTTTATAAGCCAAAAACTAAATTTGCATCCACACAGCCTCCTTCACAGAGTATGATCATCCTACTGGAGAAAAGAGGTGCACTGCTGCTGATGGCTTTGAACAGAATAGCCTATTCGGTTACCAATAGTGACAGCGGTGACCAGTAAGCTTTTGGGCTGCGTGTTTGAATACAGGGTAAATATGTTTTTCAATTATGCTACTTTTCCAGAGTTCAAAGGAGTGGGGAATAGTTCTTTATGTAGACATTTATCTGCAAATAATCCAAGGTTACAATTTTTCAAAACACAAAGATACATTACAGATCCTCCAAAACTAAAGATGACAAAGCACTTTTTCAGCTATTGGGAAAAAGCATCTCATTCTACATCACCCATTCCCCTGCATGATAGCTACACAGTTTCTGACTATGCTCCAATATCACCCACCCCCACGACTAGGACAGAACACACGCAAGAAATTCAACAACCATCTCGAAGATAGAGATTTCTGATGGCCTGTCCGACATAAATATACAGTTTAGCCTTCCTGATTGGTGCTCAAGACGAGACTGCATGACAACTGCCCTTTTATTCTTCTAGGCATAAGAACATCAGAAATAGGGGGAGTTGACCATTTGGCCCCTCGAGCCTGCTCCACTACGCAATACAATCACAGCTTATCTTCTGCCTCAAATACACTTTTTCACTCACTCCCCATTTCCTTCAGTTCCATGAGGCACCAAAAATGTATCCCAGCCTTAAATATATTCAACATGATAGTATCCAAAACCCTCCGGGGTAGAGAATTCCAAAGATTCACAACCCTCTGGCTGAGGACATTTTTCCTCATCCAAGTCGTAAATAATTGACCTCTGAGACCGAGCCCCCATGTTCTTGATTCGCCATCGAGAGGAAAAAACTCTCGGTTTCTACCCTGTCAAGTCCCTTCAGAATCTTGTATGCTTCAATGAGATCACTCCAGAGAATACAGACCCAATTTACTTAGCCTCTCATTATAGGACAACCTTCCCACCCCAGGAACCAATCTAGCAAACCTTTGCTATACTGCCTCTATGTCTTTCACTGGATATGGAGATCAAAACTGTGCAAAGTATTCCAGGTGTGGTTTCACCAGAGTCCTGAAATTAATACAAAGCTGTGGTTTCACTCCACACAATTCTGGAAGGAACAAACTGTCATTTCTTATCTCTCTTGGTATTCCTGGAATGAAGCCAGAAATAATTTTTTTGAAGCAAGGGAGGGGATTAATTTTTTCATGGTTTCTATTTCCTTCTGGAATTACCTCCATGATCTCTCATACAATTAACAGTCCAACTCACAGTTGAAGAGGAGACTGATGACTGAGGGAGCTTTCTTGTTAGGAGTCATCTGTTTGCCACACTTCACTAATTCTGTGCAAATTACAGAAGTGGAAATAAAGCACTCCCAGCACATAGTTTCTTACACATTTTTAATTCTAGCAAAACATTTCCTATTTCTCATGTTAGTACTTTGGATTTACTGCAGATTGCGATACAAGTATTAGGAATCATGCAGCAAGTACCTGTGCATATAATGGATGGTAAATGTGGTAAAGTGCCTAATTAGGCCGAGTCACTGAATATATTTAAGGAGGAAATAGGTTCCTGGACTCTAAAGGGGTATGGGGAGAGAGCAGGAGTACATTGTTGAGATAGAGGATCAGCCATGATCATACTGAATGGCAGAGCAGGCTCGAAGGGCTAAATGACCTACTCCTGCTCCTATTTGCTACGTTCCTATGTTTTAAAATAAAATGTTCACAAGGCTCTTCAAAAATCTCAGTGAGTAAATTCACTGTGGTGGGATTCAGCCATAAAAATTAGGAAGATCCAGGCTCAATTGCAGCTCTGTGTTTAGTTGATCACAGCTGCAGGTACAATTCATGGGATGCGAGCATTGCTGGAAAAGCCAGCATTTGTTGCTCATCCCAAATTGCCCTCAAGAAGGTGAGATGCCTTCTTGAATGCTGCAGTCCATCTGATGTAGTTACATCCACAATGCTGTTAGGAAGGGAGTTTCAGGATTTTGACCCAGCAACAGTGAAGGAATAGCAATATAGTTCCGAGTCAGGATGGTGTGTGACTTAGAGGGGAACTTGCAGGAACTTTCAGACGCATCTTCTGCCCTTGACCTTATGGGTGATAGAGGTCGCAGGTTTGGAAGGTACTGTCGAAGGAGGCTTGACGACTTACTACAGTGCATCTTGTAGATGGTACCATTGTGCATCTGTGGTAGAAGGAATGAAAGTTTAAAGGTGGTAGATGGAGTGCCAATCAAGCAGGCTGCTTTGTCTCAGTTGGTGTTGAGCTTCTTGAATGTCATTGGAGCTGTACTCATCCAGGCAAGTGGAGAGTATTCCATCACACTCCTAACTTGTGCCTTGTGGATGGTGGACAGGCACAGGGGAGTCAGGAGATGAGAGTTACTTGCCATAGGATTCCCAGTCTCTGACCTGCTCTTGTAGCCACAGTATTTACATGGCTGGTCCAGTTCAGTTTCTGGTCAATGGAACCCCAGGATGTTGTTGGTGGGGTTGCAGGGACAGTAATGCTGTTGGGAATGGTAATGCCAAAGGGAGGTGGTTAGATTCCCTTGTTGGAGATAGTCATAGCCTGGCATTTAAGTGGCAAGTAACATTTGTGCCACACATCAACCCAAGCCTGAATTTTGTCATCTTGCTGCATATGGACACGGACTGCTTCAGTATTTGAGGAGTCATGAATGGCACTGAATATTATGCATTCATCAGCGAACATCCCCACTTCTGACCCTATGAAGGAGGGAAGCTCATTGATGAAACAGCTAAAAATGATGGACTACGACACTACCCTGAGGAACTCCTGCAGTGATGTCCTGCAACTGAGATGACTGACCTCCAACAACCACAGCCATCTTCCTTTGTGCTAGGTGTGACTCCAACCAGTGGAGAGATTTCCCCAATTCCCACTGACTTCAGTTTTGCTAGGGCTCCCTGATGCCGCACTTGGTCAAATGCTGCCTTGGTGTCAAGGGCAGTCACTTTCAACTCACTTCGTATGAAGCTTTTTTATCTATTTTGGGCCAAAGCTTTGATGAGGTCAGGAGCTGAGCAGCCCTAGAGGAACCCAACCTGAGTTATCAGTCAGCAGATTATTGCTAAGTAAATGCCACTTGATAGCGCAGTCAACGATATCTTCCATTAATTTTCTGATGATAGAGAGTAGACTGGGGTGCATTTTTTTTTTGCCAGAGTACATCGGGGCAGTTTTCTACATTGCCTGGTGGATGGCCAGTGTTGTAGCTGTACTGGAACAGCTTGGCTAGAGACACGGTTAGTTCTGGAGCACAAGTCTTCAGCACTACTAGCAGAATGTTGTCAGGGCCCCAGAGCCTTCTTGATTTCACTTGGAATGAATCGAATTGGCTGAAGTCTATCATCTATGATGCTGGTGACCTCAGGACGAGGCCAAGATGGATCATCCACTCAGTACTTCTGGCTGAAGACAGTTGCAAGTGCTTCAGCCTTGTCTTTTGCACTGACATGCAGGGTGCCCCCATCATTGAGGCTGTGAAGGTATGATTCAGAGAGTATGATAATGTCCAACGCGCGATCTACAGGTTCTGCTACATACTGGGTAGGTGGTGTTTTTAAAAGGTTGGGTAGGTGGGTTGTTTGGGAGTTTTAGCACTCCATCTGAAGCCTCACCTTCACCGCTGCACATTCCCAATGAAGCCTCTTGATGTGTACAGTGCTTCTCCAGTTGGTCAGAAGCCAGGGTCTCCAGAGAGTCGATGGTATGTCTCTTCAGGAATACTTTGGAGACATCATGGTCATTATTACTGATATCAGCTTTAATTCCAGGTGTTTTATTAATTAATTGCATTTAAATTCCACCAGCTGCCATGATGGGATTTGAACCTGTCTCTCCAGAGTATAAAACCTGGGCCTCTGCATTACTAGTCCATTAATGTTACCACTATGCCATCGAAGGATTGGGCTCCATTGATATTACCCACACTGTTAAATAGCCCAGCATACTAAACACACAAAAGATTTTACTTATTTTTAAAGCACACAAGGACTGTTAGTTCCTAGACTTGTACTTCACTTTGAATAATGTCTCACAGACACCATTTTAAAAACCACAGATGCTATCATCGAGATAGTTTCAGGTGACCTGATGACAAACTGATGAACCATTAAGGATGGAACCACAGATGCAAAGAATACAGAAACACATTCATTTGCAACAGCTTTGAGCACATAAAATTTGCATTACTTATTGAGTTCATTTAATTCACACAGCAACGAAATTCCAGATCAATGTATCAGAATTTAATATACTTGGATTGAATTCCATGAAATAGCAAATGCCAACTATTTTTTTTAAAGAGTACTCATAACTACCAAAAACAGCACCAATCCAAGCCCATCCAATACACAGACCAACACTGCTACAGCAGCAAGGGAAATGTAGAGCATGAGGGGAAGTCAAGCTATAATACAGGATGCACATGAGGGGGACAAACAGTAATATATGATCGCTGAGGGATATCCAAGCTATAATTACAGACCATGTGGGAGAGGAAGCCGAGAGTTTAGTGTTGTACCTTACCCAACAAGAAACATAAGGAGCCAAGTTGCAATGCAGAACATTTAAGGAGGATTCAACCTGTAACACCGAGAGCTCTGGTATAAAATGTATGACCTGGTGTGGCCCTGTAATCCTAAATGCATCACTTAGTGTAAATAACAGAGATATATGCTCTGATACAGTATTGAAGGGGAACTGCACTGCCGACGCGACATTAAACTGAGGTCCTATCTGCCCATTCAGATGAAGAAGATCCCGTGGCACTATTCGAAGAAGAGCAGGGGAATTGTCCCTGGCATCCTGGCTGATAATTTATACTTCAATCAACATCACAAAAGACAAATTGTCTGGTCATTATCACATTGCTGTTTGTGGAATTTACCATGCACAAATTGGCTGCCACGTTTACTACGTACAACAGTGACTACACTTCAAAAAGTAGAGGAAAGTCCTGCCATTCGCAGGGGTTACATTCCCACAAAACCTTGCAAATGACGAAATCGCTAACGACGAAGATACTTTACAATGGGAGTCAATTGGATCGATTCCAGCCATCCTAAAATTGTACATGCATAAAGGATCAAAAGCAATAAAAACTATGTTTTTAATAAATTTAGAGAAATTCATTGCAGCAATTGTTTAATAAAACAAGAAAAAAGTAAAATTTGTCACTCACACAATACTTTGCTCAAGGAGTGGAGGTGGGCTGTGATCAGAAGTTAAATCACAGCAACAAGGAAGACCACGTGCAAACAACAGCAGACGACGCACATGCAGCATGCACTTTCTACTGCAGAAAATACATCACAATCACCTTCCTTATTCTTTAAGCTCTATCTTGGTGATTTTTCTTTTTTTTTCAGCATTTTCTAAAAATGGCATCTATATTTTATTTATAAAACTGCGGATATGTGAACATTTGGGTCCGCAAGTGGGTGAACTGGTGTACAGAGATTTTTGTGCAAATAAGTGAGTTTGCAGAAGAGGAAGGTCACGAACAGCAGAACTTTACTGTACTTCACTGGCTGAGAAGCAATTTGTGACATCTGGTGATTAGAAAAAGCTCTATATAAATGCAAGTCTTTCTTTTTACTGTACAGAGTTCATGGGCAGGATTTTTCAGATGGCAGGATTTCCCACACCACCATCCAAAGGGTCGACAGGGAACACATCCCTGCCGCAGCCCCACAGCCATGTAAAGCTCCATGGAGTGTTACTGGGCTGGAGAGGTGACTTCTATCCCTCACTCGGGCAGGAGTCCAGCCTCAAAGGCTGCCAGCCAATCTGATTGGTTGGCAGCTCTGTAGCCACTGGTCACTGCTGGGACTACAAGCAATTCCCAGGATCGAAGTGCTGGGAGCCCACAAGACCAGGTAGGTGCATGTTACTGTGGTGGGAATAGGAGGGGACGCCCACAGGTGGTGGGGAAAGGGGGCTGGGGTCTTGATGGCAAAGCCATTAAGGGAGGAAGCACCTGGGGGTGGGGGCCTACCTTGTAGTTGGCACCCAAGGTGGAAAGGGGGCCAGTGATGGAGGTATCCTGCCCCTTTCTTGACCAAGGCATGAGCAAGGTGATCTGTCCGGCTCCCTAAGCCAACCCAGATCCCTGAATTCCTCCCACCAGCCATAAAATTGCAGCTGGCGAGAAGCAGCCAAGGCATCAACTGGGGCGAAAGGCAGGAAGCCACCAAAGATTCACTCGGCTGCCCACCCCGTAAAACTGCAAACAGGCTGGGGGCAGGCAGGGAGGTAGCGAGGAGGCTAGCCCAGGGAATTTTACATGCCTCCTCACTTGCAAACCTGCCAGCCAGGGACCGTAAAATTCTGCCCCTTGGTCTGCTTTCAGATTTAATATTAAGTAGTTGATCTGGCCTGTAATACAGGATGAATGAACTAATATAAAGCAATAATGCACAACTCTTAACATGTCAAGGTACTAGAATGAAATACACACGACTTCAATACTGCACACCTTTGAGTGGTCTGGCTGGAACAGCTCATAACATTTTTCAATTTATTTTATTTTCCTCTTTATTCATTATTACGAACTACTTGCTAATCACCAGCTCATCTACAAAATGAAAACGACTCTATTTAGATGATCATGCTCAATAAAATTGTTGTTTATAGCATAGGTGATGACTAGCGTCCCAAAGGGTGTGACGCAGGCATTGCGGAATAAGTCTCTGGGTGGTGTTTGCTGGACACAATTAGAGCATAATTATCTGGCATCATTCTTCCTGAGAATTGTCCAGTGTCCTAACCAACAGAAGAAATATATTTTTGCCGAACAATGTATGGCTCTTAAAGTTGCTGAACCTTTACTTCTGGGAGAATTGTTGTGCTTATCAAGCTGAAAAACGTCAGCACTAGGGAACAAAACGTTTTGGTGCCTAATGTTAAAGCAGAACCAGAGAGGGTGCAATGCAGAATGAGTAACACATAAACAAAAGCAAAATACGGTGGATGCTGGAAATCTGAAATAAAATTCCCCCGTTAGGCCCATTCTCTGCACTAAATGTAAACACACTCTTTGGGATACTTAATGGATACTGTGAAAATGTTCATAAGTACTTGGAATTATATCACCGTTTCTTCACTGTTGTTGGGTCAAAATCCTGGAACTCCCTCCCTAACAGCACTGTGGGTGTACCTACACTAGATGGACTGCATCAGTTTAAGGCGGCAGCTCACCACTACCTTCTCCAGGGCAATTAGGGATGGGCAATAAATGTTGGCCTAACCAGCGATGCCCACATCCTGTGAAAGAATAAAACAAAGAAAAATGCTGAAAAGACTCAGCAGGTCAGGCAGCATCTGTGTGGGAAGAGAAACATAAAGTTCCCTTTGCCTCATCCAAACCTCATACGTGCATTCTCTCACTGCACCTGTATAAATGTTATCATGAGTAACAGAGGAGAATTTTATCTCCAAAAACCAGTTTTGTGGTGGGCGGTGGGGGAGTTAAAAATTTTAAAAAGGGCAAATTGAACCTGGCCCCAGCCACCTCCAACTTACGGTTTTATCAGGAGCAGAACATTAGCCTGATCTATAGAAGCTGACCGGTCATGAAAATATTTTAATATGGCTGCATGCCTAAGATTTGCTCCCTGTTCTAGGTGTAATGCTGGCCACATTTCCCAATCCTGAGAGAGGCAACAGTGGCTGGATGGAAGAGGCAATTATTTTTCGAGCACTGCTTGTGGGCCAAGAGAAGCAAGAGTGCTTCCCCGCCCCAGACCACCAAGCTTCTCTGCTTCCATCCCTGCAATGAGACAATGACCGATTCTCCCACAACTCGTCACCATCTCCTCCCAAGTTTCCAATTCATCTCCATGCCTGACTCCCACCCCACGATGTCTGTCTCCCTCTTGATGTCCACTGCCCCCTCCCCAGTGTGTGTGTGCACACGCACACACGCACACACACACACACACACACACACACACACACACACACACACACAGACTTGAAGTTAGCGCTTCAATCATCCTGTCCTGGTGGTTTTGCCAATTTCGTACAAATTTCTGCTGCAATATTTGCATTTTTTGCATTGAACATAAACAACTAATTTGTGTAGGACCAAAGAATCCAAAAGGGAAGAAATTTTAATTTAACCCAGGCTGGATTAAACCCAGTTTAGAGATGAAAATTTTAAGATGATAAAACAATTACCAATGAGGGAGGCTGTTCAGCCTATCTTAGTGTATTCATCCAGAAAGATCCTACCCTCCCCCAATTTAAAATCTAATTGTTCTTTCCCCCCGCCAAAGATTCCAGGGTTTTCATTTCCACTAACTTACCTAGAAACCAATTTCAAATGTTGTTCGCTCTGTGAACTTCATTATATCAATGTCGAAGTTATCTTTTACAAGTTCAAACTTATTACCCTTTGTCTCACTCACAATTTGTTTGAAGTAATATTGTGGATTTACTTTCCCCAGTGCTTTAACAATTTTGATAATTCCGAGAAGATTACCTTTCAGATATTTCCATTCCAAATTGAAAAGCACAAGTTTCACCAATCTTTCCTATTAACTCAGCCTCTGACAATAGAGGTCAACATTTATTTTTTTCTCTGCATTACCTCAAATGCTCAAATGTCTCCTTTGCTTTTTGGCAACCAAAGCTCTGCTCAAAGTGCAGTCTAACCACCGCATTGTACAATTTACTTGTAACTTCTGTTAACAGGATCCAAGCTAGTTGGAGAAGCCGAAACCAAGACAGAGCTTTTTTCACTGAGAGTTTATTGACCTGTTCAGTCACACAGCTCTCCTCCCACTCAACCCAGTGTCCCAGCTATCCCCTATTTATAGACTCTTTTTGAGAAACAAAATCAACAAATTAAACTAAAAATCGATAAATCAGAGGGGGGTGGGGCACTGTACCCAAAACAAAAACGTGAAAGGAAACTTACAAAATTAAATCAAAATGTCATTTCCAGGGGTGATGATGCACCCCAGCCCCTGCGGTGTCCACCGATCGTGGAAGGCTTCTAGCGTACCGGTGGACGCTGTATGCTCCCTCTCCAAGGCCACCCAGCCACAAACATAGCCGCGGTAGAGGGACAGACAGTCGGGTCAGACGACCCCCTCAACCACCCAGTGCTTGGACCTGTTGATGGTCACCTTGGCCAGGCCCAGGAGCAGGCTTACAAGGAGGCCCTCCTCTATTCCCCACCCCCGCCACCTCCGCACTGGGTGACCAAAGATCAGGAGCATGGAGCTGAAGTGCAACCAAAAATTGAGGAGCAGTCCCTTCAAAAAATGGAAGGGGAGCTGTAACCTCAGGCTATCTACGCGGGCTCTCCTTAGCCCCAGAAAATGCATGCGGCCTGGGAGTCCATGAACCATCTTAACCTACCATTGCAAGGCATTACTGCATGCAACAACCTCCACCCCAACTCCCTGATGGAGAAAGAGCAGACTCCCACATAGAAAGCTCTCCACTGAAAATCTCCTCCATCGCCAAACAGTAGAATTCTGTCCTGACAGTGGAGGAAGACAAAGAAATGAAGGGTGTGCAGCAGTAGGTGATACAGGAAACACCTCCACGCCAAACAGAAAGGCATGGAGAGAATTTCCATGAGACAGTTCAAATTGTGGGGCTGCGGTTGCCGAGAGAGGTGTCGGAGCGCGGGAAAAATGGCATCTCTGACAGTGCAACACTCTCAGTACTGGCAGCTTGGATTGCATGCTTAAGTCTCTAGAATGGGATTTGCACCAACAACCTTTTGGCTCAAAGGCAAAAGTATGACCCACTAAACCAAGTGTGACATATCCTAAGACCATAAGACATAGGAGCAGAAATTAGGACATTCAGCCCATCAAGTCTGTTCCGCCATTCAATCATTGCTGATAAGTTTCTCAACCCCATTCTCCCGCCTTCTCCCCGTAACCTTTGATCCCCTTATCATTCAAGAACCTATCTATCTCGGTCTTAAATACACTCAATGACCTGGCCTCCACAGCCTTCTGTGGCAATGAATTCCATAGATTCACCACTCTCTGGTGAAAGAAGTTTCCCCTCATCTCTGTTCTAAAAGGTCTTCCCTTTACTCTGAGGCTGTGCCCTCGGGTCCTAGTCTCTCCTACTAATGGAAACATCTTCCCCATGTCCACTCTATCCAGGTGTTTCAGTACTCTGTAAGTTTCAATCAGATCCCCCCTCATCCTTCTAAACTCCATCGAGTATAGACCGAGTTCTCAAACATTCCTCATATGTTAAGCCTTTCATTCCTGGGATCGTTCTCGTGAACCTCCTCTGGACCCGCTCCAGGGCCAGAACATCCTTCCTGAAGTACGGGGCCCAAAATTGCTCACAATATTCTAAATGTGGTCTGACCAGAGCCTTATAAAGCCTCAGCAGCACATCCCTGCTTTCATATTCTAGTCCTCTCAAAATAAATGCCAACATTGCATTTGCCTTCCTAACTACCGACTCAACCTGCAAGTTAACCTTAAGAGAATCCTGGACTAGAAATCCTAAGTCCCTTTGCACTCCAGATTTCTGAATTCTCTCCCCATTTAGAAAAGTCTTTGCCTCTATTCTTCCTACCAAAGTGCACGGCCTCACATTTCTCCACGTTGTATTCCATCTGCCACTTCTTTGCCCATTCTCCTAACCTGTCCAAATCCGTCTGCAGCCTCCCCGCCTCCTCAATACTATCTGTCCCTCCACCTATCTTTGTATCATCTGCAATCTTAGCCAGGATGCCCTCAGTTCCTTCATCTAGATCATTAATGTATAAAGGGAAAAGTTGTGGTCCCAACGCTGACCCCTGCGGAACTCCACTAGTCACTGGCCGCCATCCTGAGAAGGACCCCCTTATCCATACTCTCTGCCTCCTACCAGACAGCCAATCTTCTATCCATGCTAAGTACCTTGTCTCTAACCCCATGGGCTCTTATCTTACTGAGCAGCCTCCTGTGCGGCACCTTGTCAAAGGCCTTCTGGAAGTCCAAGTAGATAACATCCATTGGCTCTCCTTTGTCTAACCTACTCGTTACCTCCTCAAAGAATTCTAACAGATTTGACAGGCATGACCTCCCCTTGATGAAATCATGCTGACTTTGCTCTATTTTACCATGCACTTACAAGTATTCTGAAATCTCATCCTTAATAATGGACTCTAAAATCTTACCAACGACCGAGGTCAGGCTAATAGGCCTGTAATTTCCCGTCTTTTGCCTCACTCCCTTCTTAAACAGGGGGGTTACATTAGCGATTTTCCAGTCTTCTGGGACCCTCTCTGACTCCAGTGATTCCTGAAAGATCACCACTAACGCCTCCACTATCTCTTCAGCTATCTCCTTCAGAACTCTGGGATGCAATCCATCTGGTCCAGGTGATTTATCCACCTTCAGAGCTTTCAGTTTTCCTAGCGTCTTCTCCTTGGTACTGGCCACCATACTCACCTCTGCCCCCCAACTCTCTTGAACTTTGGGTTCTATGTATGTTTCTGTGACTCTGTTGATTGTTACTCTGCACAAGTTGAACATGCTGTTTGTTGAGTCTATTAAGACTCCTACATCTTTTTTAACTTCTGCCTTGGCTATTTCAATACCGTTAATGGAGTATTTGTGCCACCCATTCTTCCTACCCATGTACAATTCTTCTCAGTATTAAATTATAACTACATTGTTCTGCCCACATACATACTTTGCCCAACTGATTAAGTAATTACTGCTATCTCTCAGAATGTAGTGTATTAACCCACTGCACAATGTACCCCTTCAGTTCAGATTTTGCAAATTGTAAAAATAACAAACTCTGAAAATTAAGCAACTCAAAAGTTACTTTTAAAGAACCATCCCACTAAAATCCATTGCAGGTCAATGTAGCTGAACATCCAGCTGCTTATACACCCCTGGAGGAAGCCATTCAGCCTACAGTACAGCAAGATGTATAAGTGGCATGATCTCTCAGCCAGTTTATCACAATCTTATTTCGTATCCCAATAACTGCAAAAAGCAAATTTATATTTGAAGCAATGCTTGTCATTTTGTGTTCTCACATGGAGTAGTATTAAATACTGTATTTAGCAGCCTGACTGCACTAGAGACGGTAATGAAGGTTATTTGCTCATGATTCCTTCCGGAACTCAGCAGTCTGCCTGCAAAGGCAGCAAGCAGCATATGAGCCATTACTTTCCTTTGGGATCATTAAGTCAAGGCCATAACTTAAATGGAGGATCCCTGGCAAACCTGGACGACCAACTGAGAGAATGCCAACATGTTTCACCAATCTGAAAGGGAGGGAAAATATCTAAGGGGACTAACCCATGCCACTTTAATAGCAGTGGATAAGGAGCAGGTCTAAGTATGAGATGGTGGTGCAATAGTAATGTCACTGGACTAGTAATCCAGACTAATGTGCTGGGGACATGGGTTCAAATCCCACCATGGCAGCTGGTGGAATTTAAATTCAATTAACCTGGAATTAAAAGCTGGTCCCAGTAAGGGTGTGTTTGTGTGACCATGAAAATAGCAGCAATTGTTGTAAAAATCCATCTCGCTCACTAATGTCCTAAATCTACCCGGTCTGACTCCAGACCCACACTGTGGTTGACTCTTAACCCTAGCAAGCTACTCAAGGGCAATTAGGGATGGACAACAAATGCTGGTCTTGGCTGTGATGCCCACATCCCATCAAATAATAAAAAAGATTGGTAAGTGCTACATGGCACAGGGAACTCAAATTAGATCATTTCCAACAAAAATATACTATATAAATAACTGCAATGTCACTAAAGTTTTCTCACCTCAAATAGTTATTAACCACTTTTCTACACTGATGACTAAAATGCCAGATAAAATTGAGTCTTATTGATTTTCTATTTCAAATAACACAAATAAACTTGCCTTTAAATAGCAAGCTCAATATAATAAAATGACACAAGGCGCTTTTACAGAAGCATTATCAAACAGAATTTAATACTGAGCTACGTAAGGAGATATTAAGACAGATGAGTCAGAAGTTTGTTTTCAGGAGTGTCCTAAAAGGAGAAGGGAGAGGCAGAGAGGTTTAGAGGGAGGCTATCCCAGAGCTTAGGGCCCCAAGGAAGCTGAAAGCACACTCGCTAATGGTGGGGCCAATAAATTAGGGAATGGACAAGAAGCCAGGACTGGAGAAGTGTTAAGATCTTGGAGAACTAAAGAGTTGGAGGAAGATTACAGAGATAGGGTGGGGCAAGGCCATGCAAAAATATTTGCGCAGTCCTCTAATGGCTTGTAGGTTTCAAATTTTTCCAGCTTCCACAAACTGGGCACATGTTCAATATTGTTACCATGACTCCCTGCCAGCAGATCCACATTTCTACAGATCCCATAGGGCTGGAATACAAGGGGTAATTTTCTGGACACACTTTTGGTGTCATCTACCACTGCCACATATTGGAAGTCGCAACTGCCACCGTACGCTCCTATCCATTGAAACCAAAGGTTGACAAACTATGGCAGCACACCATACTGCCAATATCCACTGGCCACATACAAGGTTTCCCACCATTTCGCCACCCCCCACCCCCTTAGAAAGTTACCCCATAGTCAATATTTCTCCCTCCGGTCATTTCTGAATTTCCTGAAAGACCAAATGTTTCAAGCTTTAAAAAAATTATGTTTGCTTATTGCATCACTCCATGCTGCAGTACCTTTCCTTGGGTACACTACACAAGAGTACACTGGCACTATTTCCAAAACGAGAAATAGGGCGTTCTCCCAAAGTCCTGGCCAATATTTTAAACCGCACCAATCATCATGACAACAAATTGTCTGATTATATTGATGTTTGTCAGATCTTGCTGCATATAAACTGGCTGCCATTTTTTTTTAATTCATTCATGGGATGTGAGTGCCACTGGCTAGGCCAGCATTTATTGCCCATCCCTAATTGCCTTTGTTCAGAGGGCATTTAAGAGCCAACCACAATGCTATGGGCCAGGAGTCATCTGTCGGCCATACCAGATAAGGATGGCAGACTTCTGTCCCTAACGGACATTAGTGAGTCAGATGGGTTTTTATAACAATGGGCAATGGTTTCATGGTCATCAATAATAAACTGGAATTAAAAGTCTAACGAATTCAAATTCCACCATCTGCCGCGATGGTATTTGAACCCAAGTCCCAGAACATTACCTTAAGTCTCTGGATTATTTGTCCAACAATACCACTACGCCATTGCCTGCCCAAATTCTCCCGATTCCTACTTTATAATGATGGCAACATTTCAACAGAAAAAAAGAATTTTCCATCTTGGGGTTGTGAAAGGAGCTAAATAAATGCAAGCCTCTCTTTTTTTCTACTGGGGGGCTTGGTATCTCAACTGAGCTTGTTCATGTCCCTTACCCAATGCCAAGCAATAGCGGAGGCCACTGAAGAGTGTTCAGGAATGGAAATTGGCCAAGATTCCCCTTCCTTTGCCTGGGTACAATGAAGCCTCAGGTTAAAGAGGGGGGGAATATTATTACTCTTACCACTGTCTCAGTCAAAAACAGCTAACTCAACACAAGGTAGATATCGGGCCTAGAACCTTCTTGCTTTATAAGTCTAGGTATGAAACCATGTAGTGCATTTACCAAATCATTGGGGAGCCACTAGTTATTTTCTTTTATGCTGCCTGATCATTTTTTCTACTTAGAATTCAGAAACAGCCTCAAATATTTTAGATTCAGGCTCAGTATGTCCAACAATGGTCCCTGTGGCTTCTTCTGTGTTGCTGAAATTTCTAGGTTCTGCAAGTCTGAAATGTATTCAGTATAGCTTCTGACAACTGTTTCTGCATTTACTGACAGTGTAACAGTCTGCATTCTTCCAGATTCTACTGAGTTAAATATATTCATTGTGGTTCCTCGTAGTTATTCTTACCATACTGAAGACCTATACATCCCTATAATCCACAGGGGTAAATCTGCTCAATACAGGCCCCCAAGTGAAGTTCCACACCCTTCCTGTCTCAAACGATCTGGAATATGCACAACATGGCTCCCTGCATTTTATTTGTCACCTTACTGAATCCACCCTCATGTGACTCAATTGCCACATCAACACCTACTGATCAGGTGCCAAGATCAATGCAAAAATCTGCAAAAAAAAAGTGATTTAATTGTTCTTACTGCAGGTTGGCCCAGACATTTTATCAGACTTCTGTTAGAGCACTGAGCTGAAATCACAGAGATAAGTGCCCCTATCAAACAAAAACACATTTAAGTCGCTGCCTAAACATATATCAGCATATGTAGATGTAGCAAAATTGATTGCACAGACTAGCTGAATGGAAAAACTGACCTAACCCTACGTAGAAGGATTGTTCTCACCAAATTACTACCATGATCTAAAATGGAAACATTTATTATCATTCAGTCTGTAAAACAAGCAAGAGTGTCTCATGACAGTATCATTATCGTCAGCTGAACTTCCAATCTTTGGCAAATACATTTTCCATTTGGTTAACTCAGGGGCAATAACAACAAAATCCCTTCACTGGGTGACAATGATTATTGATAGGCACACTTGTGAGGACACACCATTTGGACAGGTTAGAAAAGGGGCAGATAAGAAACAGGTTAGAAACAGGCAGAAAATATTTAAGTCTCAGAAAATATTTAAGTCTCAGTGCAAACGGGCTGCCTATTCAATCCAATTTTTTTTTTTAAAAAAAGAGTTAAAATGTAAACCAGGTCGAAACGAATTCGATTCATGACGAAGAGTTAAATGCAAACAATGAGGTTAAATGAGATGACTATTTAATACATAGAAAAGTTAAAATGTAAACCACGTAGAAATGAAACGATTGTCTAGATCGATATCAAGGAGTTAAAATGTAAACAATGAGGTTAAATAGGACAACTATGTAATTTAATATCTTTTTTTTTAAAAAAAGAGTTAAAATGTAAACCATGTAGAAGTAAACGGAAGAGACTGGGATGATTAAATTACCACACTTGGGTTGATGCAGCAGGATGAAAATAAGTGATGGACGTGGGAGGAAGGGAGGAGGAGGAGGAGGAGGAGGAGGAATTGATAAATTGAGGGAGGTTTATTTACCTCGGCTCCTCACTCACCTCCTCGGCTTGTTTTCGGAGGGACTTCTCTCGCTCGTACTGGGTGAGGAGCTGCTCGTTGTCCTCCCGCAGCAGCTCCAGCTCCACTTCGTGCTCCTGGTTCTCGGTGAAGACCGAGTCCAGGTTCTCCAGCACGTTCACCACCAGCGGCATCAGCTCCTTCACCACCTCCTCGTCGTACTTGTGGATGAGCCGCTCGAACTCGCGGTAGATGCTGTTGGCCAGGCCGGAGACCCGCTCGGACATGACGGACACCGAGCAGTCATCCTGGTACACCACCCCGTCGTCCAGCTCCATCATCTTGGCCGGAGGCACGGCGGCTGAGGGGACGGGGACGGGGATGGGGATGGGGATGGGGATGGGGGGTGAGGGGGCGGCGGTTGGCCGCGGGAAGGAGCCGGGCTCTGGGAGTGAGAGAGGAGCCGGCAGCTCTCACCGCGTCCCCCAGCTCCTCCCTCCCTCTCTCTCTCTCTCTCTCTCTCTCCACCCCCCCCCCCCCGCCCCCGACAGATCACCCACCACCACCCCTCTCTCCCCCCCCCCCCCCCCCAACCACCACCCCCAAAGCTGTGGGGGGCCACCGGGCCGGGAGGTGGCTCTCCGCCTGTGTGGGTGAACAATAGCGCGGGCTCGCTCGCTCGCTCGCTCCCTGCCTCGCGCTCTCTCTCTGTGTGTGTCCCTCGCGCTCTCTCTCTGCTCGCTCGCTCGCTCCCTGCCTCGCGCTCTCTCTCTCTCTCTGTGTGTGTCCCTCGCGCTCTCTCTCTCTCTCTCTCTGCGCTCCCTCGCTCCACTAGAAAAAAAATCTCCAGGCTCCGCTCGCTGTCATCTGACGTCAGGACGAGCTGTCTGCATTCTGGGAAAGTGAGATCGCTTCCAGCTCACTGCAACCACCACCCCACCCCCGCCTCCTGCATCCAGCTCACTGCAAACATCCCCCCCCCTTCTCCTCCTCCTCCTCCTGCATCCAGCTCACTGCAACCACCACCCACCCCCCCCCGCCCCCCGCAACCAGCTCACTGCAACCCCCCCCCTCCCTGCATCCAGCTCACTGCAACCCCCCCCCCTCCCTGCATCCAGCTCACTGCAACCCCCCCCCCTCCCTGCATCCAGCTCACTGCAACCCCCCCTCCCTGCATCCAGCTCACTGCAACCCCCCCCTCCCTGCATCCAGCTCACTGCAACCCCCCCCTCCCTGCATCCAGCTCACTGCAACCCCCCCCTCCCTGCATCCAGCTCACTGCAAACTCCCCCCTCCTCCTCCTGCATCCAGCTCACTGCAACCACCCCCACTCCCTGCATCCAGCTCACTGCAACCCCCCCCCTCCCTGCATCCAGCTCACTGCAACCCCCCCTCCCTGCATCCAGCTCACTGCAACCCCCCCCTCCCTGCATCCAGCTCACTGCAACCCCCCCTCCCTGCATCCAGCTCACTGCAACCCCCCCTCCCTGCATCCAGCTCACTGCAACCCCCCCCCCTCCCTGCATCCAGCTCACTGCAACCCCCCCCCCTCCCTGCATCCAGCTCACTGCAAACTCCCCCCTCCTCCTCCTGCATCCAGCTCACTGCAACCACCCCCACTCCCTGCATCCAGCTCACTGCAACCCCCCCTCCCTGCATCCAGCTCACTGCAACCCCCCCTCCCTGCATCCAGCTCACTGCAAACTCCCCCCCCTGCATCCAGCTCACTGCAACCCCCACCCCCCCACCTCCTGCATCCAGCTCACTGCAAACTCCCCCCTCCTCCTCCTGCATCCAGCTCACTGCAACCCCCTTCTGCATCCAGCTCACAGCAAACTCCCCCCCCACCCCCCGCATCCAGCTCACTGCAACCACCACCCCCTCCTCCTGCATCCAGCTCCCTGCAAACCACCCCCCCGCCCCCCCCGCCCCGGCCTGCATCCAGCTCACTGCAAACTCCCCCCCCCACCCCCGCATCCAGCTCACTGCAACCCCGCCGGCATCCAGCTCACTGCAACCCCCCCTGCATCCAGCTCACTGCAACCTCCCCTGCATCCAGCTCACTGCAACCCCCCCTGCATCCAGCTCACTGCAACCCCCCCTGCATCCAGCTCACTGCAACCCCCCCTGCATCCAGCTCACTGCAACCCCCCCCGCATCCAGCTCACTGCAACCCCCCCTGCATCCAGTTCACTGCAACCCCCCCTGCATCCAGTTCACTGCAACCCCCCCTGCATCCAGTTCACTGCAACCCCCCTTGCATCCAGTTCACTGCAACCCCCCTTGCATCCAGTTCACTGCAACCCCCCTTGCATCCAGTTCACTGCAACCCCCCTTGCATCCAGTTCACTGCAACCCCCCTTGCATCCAGTTCACTGCAAATCCCCCTGCATCCAGTTCACTGCAACCCCCCCGCATCCAGTTCACTGCAACCCCCCCGCATCCAGTTCACTGCAACCCCCCCCTGCATCCAGTTCACTGCATACCCCACCTCCTGCATCCAGTTCACTGCAAACCGCCCCCCCTCCTGCATCCAGCTCACTGCAAACCCCACCCCTACATCCAGCTCACTGCAAACCCCCCCTCCGCATCCAGCTCACTGCAAACCCCCACTGCAAACTGCAAACCAACCTACCATGCATCCAGCACACTGCAACCAGCTCATGGCAAACCCCACCCCTGCATCCAGTTCACTGCATACCCCACCTCCTGCATCCAGTTCACTGCAAACCGCCCCCCCTCCTGCATCCAGCTCACTGCAAACCCCACCCCTGCATCCAGCTCACTGCAAGCCACCCCTCCCGCATCCAGCTCACTGCAAACCCCCACTGCAAACTGCAAACCAACCTACCATGCATCCAGCACACTGCAACCAGCTCACGGCAAACCCCACCCCTGCATCCAGCTCACTGCAACCACCCCCCTCCGCATCCAGCTCACTGCAACCCCCCCCCTCCGCATCCAGCTCACTGCAACCCCCCCCTCCGCATCCAGCTCACTGCAAACCCCCCCTCCGCATCCAGCTCACTGCAAGCCACCACCCCCCCCGCATCCAGCTCACTGCAAACCCCAACTGCAAACCAACCTACCATGCATCCAGCACACTGCAACCAGCTAACTGCAACCCCCCCCCCACATCCAGCTCACTACAAACCCCACCCCCCCCGCATACAGCAAACCCCACCCCGCATCCAGCTCATTGCAAACCCACCCCCCTTAGCAAACTGCAATCCACCACTGCAACCAGCAAACTGCAATCCACCACTGCAACCAGCAAACTGCAAAGCCCCACTGAAACCAGTAAACTGCAAACTGCAAAGCCCCACTGCAACCAGCAAACTGCAAAGCCCCACTGCAACCAGCAAATCGCAAACCCTCCACTATAACCAGCAAACCTCAACCCCCCATACTGCAACCAGCAAAGTGTAACCCCCACTGCAACCAGCAAACTGTAACCCCCACTGCAACCAGCAAACTGTAACCCCCACTGCAACCAGCAAACTGTAACCCCCACTGCAACCAGCAAACCGCAGCTTGCAACCTGCAATCTCCACTACAAACTGCAGCCCCCACTGCAACCTGGAATCTGCACTGCAAACTGCACCCAACAAACTGCATCCTGCAAAAAGGAACCCCTGCTGCAACCAGCAAACTGCACCACCCACAGCAACCCCCCCACTTCAACTAGCAAATGCAACCCCCAATTCAAGCAACAAACTTCAACCAGCAAACTGCAATCCCCACTGCAACCTGCAACCTCCACTGCACACTGCAACCCCCCACCGCAACCAGCAAACTGCAACCTCCGATGCAACCAGCCAACTGCAGCCTTCACTGCAACCTCTACTGCAAACAGCCAGTGTCCCCAGCAAACAGCGAGGCTCCACTGTAACCAAGCAAACTCCAATGCAACTTCCTTCCCTCGCTCTCTCCACCTCAACCAGGCAACCTACCCTTCCCCACCTCCTCCCAACCAACTAACCTATCTGTCTTCACTGGAATTCAATGGCAGAAGGCTCATTAATATTGAGATGAATGGCCTGATTCTGTGCAATAACTTAGAAGTGGGATGTATTCTAAGTGCCCCAGATGAAAGTATCTCAGCTGGTGCCTCAAGGCAGAAGAAAGTGCCGCAGGTGGTGATTTGGAGTGGGTTGATGCCGAACAAAGTGAGGCAGGATCATCTGCAGGAGCTCCTGAGTGGCTTGTTCCTCATCATTCTGTTCCTCGACATCTTGATCATAATTGACTAAGAAAACATCTCTTTCCTGCTTTTTTTATTCATTCATAGGATGTGGGTGTTGCTGGCTAGGCCAGCATTTATTGCCCATCCCTAATTGCCCTCGTTCAGAGGGCATTTAAGAGTCAGCCACATTGCTATGGGTCTGGACCAGACGAGTTAAGGACAGCAGATTTCCTTCCCTAAAGCATATTAGTGAACCAGATGGGGTTTTACAATAATCAGTCATGGTTTCACAGTCACCATCAGACTTTTAATTCAAGATTTTTATTGAATTCAAATTTCTCCATCTGCCATGTTGGGATTCAACCCCAGGTCCCCAGATCATCATCCTGGGTCTCTGGAATACTAGTCCAGTGACAATATCACTACACCACCACCTCCCCCTTACAATCATCATCTTCAGCACCCTCTGCCCCTGTTGCTCTATGCAGGAAAGGAGGGCAGAATCTAAGAAGAGATGACCACTAGCATTACTTGGGAGTAAAGGGACAGAGAAGGCTGGAAGGTTTTGTTTGTGAAGCTTCACAGGAATGGAGGAGTGACACTAACATGGCAGCAGCAATATGATGCCAACCGCATAATATCCGCCACAGCCACTTCCTCATACATTGTGAGGAGGATAATAGTGGGGATATAATCTCTCTGGTAGCCAGCTTCAGCTGGTCATTGTGAGCTAATTTCTTTTGCAAAAAGATAGAATAAGTTAGGGGAATGTTAGCAGTTGAGAAATGTATGCCAAGTGATATTTGTGAACGAAAGTGAAAGATATTGAGGTATCAGATTATTAGCCACCTGTGAAAATGCAGGAAGGGATTTTAGGATTGTGCATTTAAACATTTCAATTGTGGAATTGGGCAGTTACCATGCAGTTATCGTACAAGATCTCATGATAGAGCCCCCTTAACCAGAGTGTATTAAGAAGGGTTAGTTTTACAGAAATCACTTTTAAAGGATGGTAGAGTGTGCTGGTGCCAAGTTGGATAAGAAAGAAAAGAGTTTGTTACCTTGCCTGCCCTGATGCGATCATTGAATTTGTTGCAGCACTGGTTGGCAGTCCCCAGGGTGCCATTCCTGGCAGACCTGTTCACATGGACAGCCTGGAGTCTGTGCCTTCCTAATATGTTTTTCCAAAGAAGGCTTGAAAATCCCTCAGAAGTGTCACAACATGTGCTTCTTTGCCTGGGTGCCCTGCCCTTCCACCTTGATTGGTGCCTGCTCTTGACGTTCATGAGAAATATCATAAAATGATTGATAAGACATACAGTGAAGTTACCTGAGAACCAAGAGAAAGAGCCAAGCACTGTTTCTTCCTTATTTGGTTGTCCTCCAGTCTACTGTGAAGTGATCAGCCAGAAATAACTTTTCAAAGGTTGCACTCCAATTTTCATGTACACCGGCAACCATACCATTTCTACATGGGATTTACATAAATCGCAACTCCGAAGAATGTGAAACAAGCCCTTCCAGATAACCCTCATTAATACACCTGGTTAGTGCAAATCCTTTCTCATAGGTGCAACCACTGGGTAGAAATTATCGCCCATTATCGGGTTCAATTATCTATTACTTAAGGATGTTGAATATTTGAATAGTATCTCCCTTGAACCTTCACTTCTTTGGATTAAATGTTTTAAAAGCATATGTATACTTTGTTCCATTTTATGTGAAAATGGGAAAAAAGTAGATTTCTTGATGTTTCACAATTGTTATTGATCTTTTCCTGGTTTCTGCTGAGCATGGTAAAATAACTATGCAGTACAACTGAAGTATATTGCTTTTACTTGCACAGTGGTATCACAATGAATGGGGCAATGATTGGTCAGGAACAATCAGGCCAGAGATCAAATGCTCATAATGCAACTAGGTAAATTTTCCACCCATTAATGGTTGGCTGCGTTATAAGCTTGCTATCTCCATGCATAATTTTCCTATATGCATTCTGTCCATCTGATGCTTTGTGCCCAAGTGCTAAAGAGGAATATGTACCTTAGTGTGTCCAATCTGATGTCATGGTCAACTTTCCCTTTGTAACCATTGCATGAAAGCAGGGCAGGCCACTTAGACCACTGTTCCTGAATAATTCCTGATTATTGAGTAGCAATGATGACTTGTTGCTTTATCCAAGTGAGCCTCTTCAGACACCATGCCATGGAAACTCAAGGGGTAATTTTCACCTTCATTGCTTGGAAATGAAAATCTGGTCCTATAATGGGGTGGTGATCTGCCCAATTAGTTTGCCATCCAAGTGGGGGAAGTTAAAACTGCCCACTACATTCAATGGCCAACTTTCTTTCACTACTGCCCACTTACACCTTCTCATCTTTAAGGTCACTAATGAAATGCCCTCTGCTGTTCTTTCCTGTCTTTCTCTGCCAAACAAACTAATACTGGTAGAACACGTAATCCAATCCCCCTGATATCTTCAATAGAGACAGGTTGTTTCCACGTTAATTTAGGGCTAAATTTTATGCCCACTCTGGGGCCAGGGTGGCTGGAGCAGAAGATGCAAAATTGGACACCATAGCAGCTGCACACACCTGTCGCCTGTCTGCCCCCCACGGATATTTTGCCCACAGTGGGGGAGATGTCAGATGGCCTGCTCACCCGATGGCCAATTGAAGCCCTTAAGTGGCCAATCAATGTTAACGGCCTCTTAAAGGCCTCCTCCTGCCACTGCTGGGATCTTTCCTAATGGCCAGGCTGAGGGGTGGGGGGCGGTTGCCTCTTGTTCAGGCACCCTGTGCTCATTGGAAGCAACCCCAAAGTATTTCCCCCTCCACCCCACCCCCAGCATTTCCCCATAATTCCCACCATGTCAAACCTGGCCCTCTACCACAGCCCCACCCCCATCATGGCCTGTCAGCTTGGTTCTGGTGAGACCCTGGACTTACCTCCTGGTAGTGCTGCTAGGACAAGAGAGCCGCTGGCCATCTGATTGGCCGGCAGTTCTTGGAGACAGGACTGCCTCCACAATGGAGGCAGAAGTCCCACCTCAAGTTAATTAAATGCCCAACGGCTGTTAAATGGTTGCAGAGCAAACAGGCCGAGTGCAGTGCGATCTTCTCTATTCCACTTGTTATCTTAAATACCTCTATAAAGTTCCCATTCATTTTCAACCTCTCCAGAGCCAAGATAGTGTAACTTTTCCTGACTTTTACGTGTGTTGCGAGGGAAGGGACGTGGTGGCTCTGCCCCCATGTAAAATTCAGCCCTCAGTTTTTGTTCTGCTGTCTTTTTAATTTAAGCATGCTTTAGGCACTCTTGTAATATTAATTTTAAATGTGTGCTGTATGCTAAATATACTAAACAATTTTAATAGTTATTCTTTCATGGGTGTGGGTAGTGCTGGCAAGGTCAGCATTTGTTGTCCATCCCTAACTGCCCTTGAACTGAGTGGTTTCCTTGGCCATTTCAGAGGACAGTTAAGAGTCAACCACATCGCTGTGGATCTGGAATCACGTGTAGGCCAGACCAGGTAAAGATGGCAGATTTCCTTCCCTCAAGGGCATTAATGAACCAGATGGATTTTTATAACAGATCAATGATCTCATGATTGCTGTTACTGAGACTAGTTTTCAATTTTATTCATTGAATTTAAATTCCGCCAGCAATTGTGGTGGGATTTCAACTCCAGAGCCTTAGCCTGGGCCTCTGGATTACTAGTCCAGTGACATTATTACCACTACACCATCATCTCACCATATATTAAAAGTATGAGGTATGAAATGGTGCTCAAGATACTTCAATCCAAAAATATCACCAGTTTTGTCAACTAAATCCTATTTCTGCATATGATCTCTAATATTACAGTGAAGAATTACTTAATGTAGGAAGTATATGCAAGCAATGCTAAAAGTGCAAAATTAAGCATTATACTTTACCACTGAAGTTCCTCTGTGTAGTAAATAATCAACACAGATAAAAATGGTAACAATCTGATTACTTTCTCAGCTCTACACTTTGGGATTGTTAGGAATGCTGCTCTTTCCAGAGTCTAATTCTGAGGAAAATAATGCTTCAAATTTATTTATTTTTATATTATCATATTAATCTTATATGAAAATGTTCATGAAAAAAATATAAAATTGTCTTCCTTCCTGTAACTGTCTCCATGTTTATGTTTACTTTCTAATTAATTGTGTCGGTGTATCCCTGTTTTATACTCTTTCAGTCTTCCATTCTTTATGGCTCATGTGTTTTCTTTCATTATTATATCTGTATCTCTGCTTTTTAAACTCTTTCTGCCTCTCCTCTTTCTAGAAGTTTCTCGTTCCCGCCCCCTCATTAACCTGACCGACCTAACAGGTAAATCACCAGGGAGAGTCTTAAGCAAGTAATTGAAATAATCAAATTGGCCGCACACTGCACCCAAAAGTCAGCAGCCTGGCAGGAGGCAAGAACAGGATCCTGACCAGGTGTAAGACCGTGAATGGGGATGGAAGGTGGGCAAGGAGGACTAGATGGCTCATTTGATTGGCACATTACTCTTCTCATCCCTGTGACCAGGGTTTGACTTTAGCTTAGGGGGGCTGGGAGGATGTAACCACCCTGGATTGAGGCATTGCCGTTTCATCTCTGAAACCTGAGTCTAATCCCAAGCTAAACTGGTCAAAGTCATTTCTCTGGCAGTTACCAAGTTATTTGTGGTAATTTGCCTTGAAAGAGAAAAAGTTATTAGAAAATCACAGATTGGTTTCTTGAAAAAGACCTTGTCTCATGAAGTTGAATTTTTTACCAAAGGTATAAAGCTGTTGGATGGTGGAAGCCCAGTCAATAACATATACCTGGACTTTGAAAAAGCCTTGGATGAAGTTCCGGACATAAGTCTGCCAAGTAAGGGATTATGGAATTAAAGGAATAATCTTCTGAGATTGGCAGACCTATATTAGGTTGGGTGTGAAATTTTATGCATTTCCATAGATAGAGGGTAATTATTGAAAGTAGCAGCTTCTTTTCTATTACATGGAAAGCAGAAAGGACAGGTCACCATCTCCATACACTGTGGAACGTCTATCAAGCAAGCAAGCAGAATGCAGAGGAAATTTACTAAATCATCATGATCTGAAACCATCATACTGAAGCTGTACGGTGCTTTGGACAGGGCTCATATTCAGCATTGTGCTTGATTCTGGCCCCTGAGGCACAAGGTGTAAGCAGTACAGGGAAAGGCCATGCGTCTTAGGTGGAAAAATTACACTATCTTGGCTCTGGAGAGGTTGTAAATGAGTGGGAACTTTATAGAGGTATTTAAGATAACAAATGGAATAGAGAAGAATAATCCGGAGCACTATTTCAAATTAAGCCATGATTGTAAGACAAAGAGATCTAGATATAAACAATTCAGAACTGAAGTTAGGACACACTCTCTCATGCAAATAGTGATTAATGATCTAGCTGAGTAATGAATGCAAAAAACTCTAAAACTGCTCAGGAGACAGTTAAACACTGTGAAGCTGGAACCATAGATTTCCAGGGAAGAATGAGCCAAATGACCCCTCATCTTCAGTTATCTTTGGGATCAAATCTTCTTTAATTTCTTCATATTTCAACAGTACCAATATTGCTCCTTTCGAACAATTATAGTTTTGACAAGATATAAACCTATTACTCAAACTGCTGTACAAAATGTTTTTTAAATAGCAGATACAATTGAAGTTCGAGATCAATTTTTGTTATTTCACACCCTGCTGATTCAGTACAAATGTGATTAAAGGACAGAATATCAACTAGAGCTTGCATCCTTTAAAATCGATATCCTAATCATGAGTTTTTTTGTATTACTGCTTCTTACCTAATGTATAACTTTAATATTCACTATAATCAAATTGTATGCAGTTTCACAGTTGCTTAGATATTATTCTGTGTTGCAATACTCCATTAATTGATGTTACTTTCTGCAGAGTCAGTAATAAGAAAGCACGATATTTGGCAGACACAGTTACTGAACAAAGTACTTATCCTTAATTAAATACTAAGTAATGGTCTCTGGCTTTATGATTTCCTGACAGGATTTTGTGGTAAGTGAACAACACCTGGAACAGCCAAGAATGCTTCCTATGGCACAAATAATATTCAAATTATGTACTTTGCAATATGAGTACATGTGCAGGAATTGGCAAAATGGGATAGATATTAACAAGTAGCAGTGAAGGCTGAGCTTCATCATGATTCTGCCATTGGGCTGTGCATGCCATACTGTGTAAGTCCAGCAAACCTCCTCCTCCTGACCCCACAGAATAATTTAAAAATTTACTGCTTTGGTCCCCTTTGGCTGAGGGGCAAAGTAAAACTGGGCAATGTGCACAGAGCATTCCTCACTCTAGTCAAAATGATTGTACATACATTTTTTATGGGATTTGAGTGCACCAAGTGCAAAGTAAGAGTTTGGTGAGAGAGGGAGTTAAGTGAGGGAGGTGCTCCTTTCTTTTTCTACCTTTTTTCAGCCTCATGTAGCTGCCTCTTACTTCGGTATGGGGGAAGAATCTGATTGGTGAGTAACTGGTAAGTTATCCTATTTACTCTGATTGCAATAGTTCTCAAAGTTACAGTAAGTGGTTAAGGTGTATTCTATCCCTAAGGTTTAAAAAGGATACAAATTGGTGGTAAGGTTGATAAAATAGATAAAAGAAAAATAAATAAGTGAATAATATAATTAATTAATTAAAATGCATTAAGGATGGCAGGACAGGTGCTGTGTGAAGGCTGCAGCATGTGGGAGCTCCTGGATAACATTGTGATCCAGGGCGAACATGTCTGCAGTAAGTGTTTGTGTCTCAAGGAACTTTGGTTTAGGGTCATTGAGCTGGAGGCTGAGCTGCAGACACTGCAACACATCAGGGAGGGGGGTAAGTTACCTGATGCTTTGTACTAGGAGGCAGTCACATCACATAGGATAGGGTCTTCTGATTTGGTCAATGGTCAGGGACAGTGACTTTGAGTGATGCAGGTAAGGGGATCCAAAGGGCTGGAATGCAGAAGCCTCAGCCTTTGCAACTGTCCAATGGGTTTGAGGCTCTTCACCTTGTTTGGGCGAGAGTGGGGCTACAGGGTGGGTGAGCTGACTGACTATGGCACAGTAGTACAGGAAGCCATTCAAGTAGGGGGAGCAAAAAGGAATGGAACTGTAGTAGGGGACAGTAGAGTGAGGGTGATTGACACCGTTCTCTGCAGCAGAGATTGAGAGTCCAGAAGGCTGTGTTGCCTGCCCAATGCTAGGGTTCGGGACATCTGTTCAGGGCTGGAGAGGAACTTAGGGTAGGAGGGGGAGAATCCAGTGCTCATGGTCCACATAAGTACCAATGACATAGGTAGAACTAGGAAAGAAGTTCTGTATAGAGAATATGAGGAGCTAGGCACAATTAAAAAGCAGAACCTCAAACCTCATCTCTGGGTTACTACCTGAGCCACGTGCGAATTGGCATAGGACAAATAAGATTAGAGAAATGAATTCATGGCTCAAAGACTGGTGTGGAAGAATTGGGTTCAATTTGTGGGACATAGCATCCCTGGGGAAAGTGGGATCTGTACCGTTGGGATGGTCTACATCTGAACCATTTTGGGACCAGTGTTCTAGTGAGCCACACAGCTGGGGAAGTAGAGAGGGTTTTGAACTAATTAGTAGGGGTAAGGGATCAAATTTGGGAAGATGTGGTAAACCAAAGAGTAGAGACAAGGCAAGAGAGAAAAGTATTAATATGGGAAATGATAAACAGACTATGACCGGGAGGGACAGAGAGTACAATTTGAAGAGTAAGTCAGCAGATAAGGCTAGACACTACAAAAATAATAAAGGGATAAAACTAGAGGCTCTGATAATTAATGGTGGTATTAGCTCATTGGAGAGAGATGACCTAAGTTCAGGAAACCAGGATGTAGAAGCAGTTTGGATTGAGATGAGAAATGATAAAGGCAAGAAGTCACTTGTAGGAGTGGTGTATAGGCCCCCTAACCGTAACTACATGGTATGACATAGTATAAAGGAGTATAATGGGAGCTAATCAGAAAGGTACAGCTTTATTCAAAAGGGGAGGGAGACAGAAATCAGGAATTGTAGGCCAGTTAGCTTAATATCTGTCATAGGGAAAATTTTAGAAGCTATTATTAAAGATGTTATGGCAGGGCACTTAGAAAAATTCAAGAAAAGGCAATCAGGAAGAGTCAACATGGTTTTGTGAAAGGAAAATTGTGTTTAACCAATTTATTGGTATTCTTTGAAGGTATCATGTGCTGTGGATAAAGGGGAACCAGTGGATATCACAGAATTTTAAGGGCACAGAAGGAGGCCATTTGGTCCATTGTGTCTGCACTGGCTCTTCAAATGAGCATTATGACCTAATGCCATTGCCCTGCCTTTTCCCAGTATCCCTGCGCATTGCTTCCAATCAAATAATCATCTAATGCCCTCTTGAAACAATTTTGTATCCATGTTGTTACTGTCCCTTTTATTCCATGAGCAATAACTTTTCTCACAAGTCTGTCTGATTTCCAGAAGGCATTTGATAAAGTGCCACATGAAAGGTTATTGCAGAAAATAAAAGTTCATGTTATAGGGGGCAACATATTGGCATGGATAGAAGATTGGCTAGTTAACAGGAAACAGAGGGTAGCCAATAACGGGTTTTTTCTCTGGTTGGTGGGATATAATGAGTGGCATGCCAGAGGGACCAGCGCTGGGGCATCAACTTTTTACAACTTATATAAATGACTTGGATGAAGGGATGGAAGGTATGGTGGATAAATTTGCTGATGACACAAAGATAGGTAGGAAAGTAAGTTGTGAAGAGGACATAAGGAGGCTACAAGGGGACATAGATAGGTTAAGCGAGTGGACAAAGATCTGGCAAATGGAGTGTAATGTGGGAAAATGTGAAATTGTCCATCTTGGCAGGAAGGATAAAAAAGAAACATATTATTTAAATGGTGAGAGACTGCAGAGTCTGAGGTTCAGAGGGATCTGGGTGTTCAAGTGCATGAATCACAAAAGGCTATTGTGTAAGTACAGCAAGTAATGAGGAAAGCTCATAAAATGTTACTATTTATTGCGAGAGGAATTGAATATAAAAGTAGGGAGGTTATGCTTCAGTTGTACAGGACACTGGTGAGAACACATTTAGAGTACAGTACTGGTCTCCTTATTTAAGGAATGATGTAAATGCATTCGAAACAGTTCAGAGAAAGTTTACTAAACTAGTACCAGAAATGGGTGGGTTGTCTTATGAGGAAAGATTGGACAGACAAGGCTTGTATCCACTGGAGTTTAGAAGAGTAAGAGGCGACTTGATTGAAACATATAAGATCCTGAGGGGTCTTGACAGGGTGGATGTGGAGAGGACGTTTCCTATTGTGGGAGAATCTAGAACCAGGGGTCACTCTTTAAAAATAAGGGGTCACCCATTTAAGATAGATGAGAAGAATTTTTTTCTCTCAGAGGTTAGTAAGCCGTTGGAACTCCTTCCCCAAAAGGTGTTGGAAGCAGAGTCTGTGATTGTTTTCAGGGCAGAGGTAGGTAGATTCTTGATAAACAAGGGGGTGAAAGGTTGTTGGGGGTAGGAGGAGGTCACAGTCAGATCCTACATTTCTCCTCCCTGCTGTATTTAAAATACCAAACACATCAGCATAAAGCCTTCAGCAGTAGAAAGTAAAAACACATAAGCCATTTGAGATTCCAATTTTACTGTCTGTAGTCACTTTTAAAAAAAAAACCAAAAATCACAAAATACGAAATTGTTCCAGAAGACTGTTTCATTGGAGAATATTGCTAGAGTAGCTAAACAAATATCAAAATAGTAAAATCTCAATGAGAGTTTGTGTCCAAATTCTTTGCAACGTGTGCATTACATTATGTACATTGTAGATTACTGAAACATATCATGCACATTTACCAAATACATCCAACAGGAAGTTGTAAGAATATTTGAAACAGTAAATTACTAATTCTTATTGAATGGTAGAGCAGGCTTGAAGGGCCAAGTGACCTACTTCTGCTCCAAACTCTTTTATATGTCCGTACGAGCTGGCAAGGCCAGCATTTATAGCTCATCCCTAATCGCCATTAAAAAGTTGGTGGTAAGCACCCTTCCTGAAATGCTGCGGGCAATGTGGTGTAGGTCACCTCCTTCAGTGCTGTTAGGTAGGGAGTTCCAGAATTTTGATCCAATGACAATGAAGGAACAATGATATATTTCTAAGTCAGAATGGTGTGTGCCTTGGAGGGGGACTTGCAACCGCCGGTATTTCCATGCACTTAGTGCCTTATTCTTTTAGTTGCAAGAGGTCATGGGTTTGGAAGGTGCTGTGGAAGATTTGGCAAGTTGCTGCAACCATCTTGTGGATGATATGCACTTCAGCCGTACTGTGCTGGTGGCGGATGGAGCGATTTTTAAAGGTGGTGGATAAAGTGCCAATCAAATGGGCTGCTGTGTCCTGGATGATGGCAAGCTTCCTCAGAGTTGGAGTTGCACTACTCCAGGCAAATGGGGAATATTCCAACACACTCCTGGATTGTGCCTTGTAGCCCAAAGAAAAGCTTTGGAAAGTAAGGAGGTGAGTAACTTGCCACAGAATTCCTAGCTTCTGACCTGATCTTGTGGCCACTGTATTTATGGTTGGTCTAGTTAAGTTTCTGATCAGTGGTGACCCTCAGGATGTTAAGGTGGGGGATTCAGTGATGGTAATGATGGTACATTTTAGGGCGCTAAATTTCATCTTCAAGAGGTCCGTCCCCTGATATAGGCAGACTCTCCAATCACCCAGTGGTGGGCACTTTGAAGATGCCTGTGACCAGGGCAACAATGTAAATGAGATGGTAGGTCATTCTCAGATCACAACTATGACTATAACAGCCACATTTAAGGTAAGTGGGCCAAGTTAAAGTATATCCCAAAAATATTTAATAATTATTGTATCCAACATATCACAGGAGCATAAAAGCGATGTTGCAGAACAGGCACCTATTACTGAAATCACCCAATTTTCCTTTTCATTGAATGGTGATTTCTATAATGATGCCTGATCGGCACCAGCAGTTTTATTCTCTAAACAGTAAGTTCAAAATTATCACTTGAATTTCATTGTTATCATAGTGTGTTTATCTTAGTTACTCACTTTCAATAGTTAGCATAAGGACATTAGAATTTGTAATATTCATGCTGGCCTTGATGTGATTAACCAAACAGTTCTAGAGAACAATATATTTATATCCTAAGGCTCTGTGGGAATGTAAGAATTAATTTTTACAAGTCGTTAAGATTTTTAAAAATTATCAGGTGGCATAACAGCATAAAATTAGATAAAGCTTTGACAAGGCTAGATACCTCTCAATTACTTTGCCATGATGGTTATTTGGAGTAAAGATAGAGCTGATAAATTGTACAACCATGTTCCCTATAACCTAATGCATTCTCCACCAGTCGTGTTCCAACATGTGTTTGTTATGTCTGCGTTTACACCATTTTCAATGTTGTGCATGAGAGAATTAGCAGCCATGCACTTCTATATCAGTAAGGTCAGAAATATTCTTCAATCCCATTGCACTGCAAGGCTTAACTATACTAAATCCAGGACCAAAAACTAGTTTCTCTGTATGAATATAGGAACAGAATCAGGACGTTTGCGTATGTTCTGCCACTCACTTAGATCATGGCTGATCTGTGCCTCAACTTCCCTGACCTATCTTTGCTCCACATTCTTTGATACCAACAAAAATCTTATCATTCTCACTCCTGAAAGTTTCACTTGACCCAGCATCCACAACCTTTTTTGGGAGACATTTCCAAATTTCTACCGCCCTTTGTATGAAAAAGCGCTTCCTGATTTCACCTTTAAATGGCTTATCTCTAATTTTAAGATGATGTCCTCTTCTTTTGGAATTTTTGACCAAAGGAAATAGTTTCTCAGTACCTACGCTTTTGAGTTCCTTTATCATTTTAAAGACATTGATTAGATCATCCATCATCCTTCTGAAATCATGGAAATGTAAACTAAGTTTATTCAACCTGTCCTCAAAAGTTAACACAAAAACAGAATTACCTGGAAAAACTCAGCAGGTCTGGCAGCATCGGCGGAGAAGAAAAGAGTTGACGTTTCGAGTCCTCATGACCCTTCGACAGAACTTGAGTTCGAGTCCAAGAAAGAGCTGAAATATAAGCTGGTTTAAGGTGTGTGTGGGGGGGGGCGGAGAGATAGAGAGACAGAGAGGTGGAGGCGGGGGGTGTGGTTGTAGGGACAAACAAGCAGTGATAGAAGCAGATCATCAAAAGATGTCAACGACAATAGTACAATAGAACAAATAGGTGTTAAAGTTAAAGTTGGTGATATTATCTAAACGAATGTGCTAATTAAGAATGGATGGTAGGGCACTCAAGGTATAGCTCTAGTGGGGTTTTTTTTTTATAATGGAAATAGGTGGGAAAAGGAAAATCTTTATAATTTATTGAAAAAAAAAGGAAGGGGGAAACAGAAAGGGGGTGGGGATGGGGGAGGGAGCTCACGACCTAAAGTTGTTGAATTCAATATTCAGTCCGGAAGGCTGTAAAGTCCCTAGTCGGAAGATGAGGTGTTGTTCCTCCAGTTTGCGTTGGGCTTCACTAGAACAATGCAGCAAGCCAAGGACAGACATGTGGGCAAGAGAGCAGGGTGGAGTGTTAAAATGGCAAGCGACAGGGAGGTTTGGGTCATTCTTGCGGACAGACCGCAGGTGTTCTGCAAAGCGGTCGCCCAGTTTACGTTTGGTCTCTCCAATGTAGAGGAGACCACATTGGGAGCAACGAATGCAGTAGACTAAGTTGGGGGAAATGCAAGTGAAATGCTGCTTCACTTGAAAAGAGTGTTTGGGTCCTTGGACGGTGAGGAGAGAGGAAGTGAAGGTGCAGGTGTTGCATCTTTTGCGTGGGCATGGGGTTGTGCCATAGGAGGGGGTTGAGGAGTAGGGGGTGATGGAGGAGTGGACCAGGGTGTCCCGGAGGGAGCGATCCCTACGGAATGCCGATAAGGGGGGTGAAGGGAAGATGTGTTTGGTGGTGGCATCGCTCATCCATGCTCACGCCTTCTCCATCCCAGAAACATGATAGGGTCCCCCTTGTCCTCACTTATCACCCCACCAGCCTCCGCATTCAAAGGATCATCCTCCGCCATTTCCGCCAACTCCAGCATGATGCCACCACTAAACACATCTTCCCTTCACCCCCCCCCCTATCGGCATTCCGTAGGGATCGCTCCCTCCGGGACACCCTGGTCCACTCCTCCATCACCCCCTACTCCTCAACCCCCTCCTATGGCACAACCCCATGCCCACGCAAAAGATGCAACACCTGCCCCTTCACTTCCTCTCTCCTCACCGTCCAAGGACCCAAACACTCCTTTCAAGTGAAGCAGCATTTCACTTGCATTTCCCCCAACTTAGTCTACTGCATTCGTTGCTCCCAATGTGGTCTCCTCTACATTGGAGAGACCAAACGTAAACTGGGCGACCGCTTTGCAGAACACCTGCGGTCTGTCCGCAAGAATGACCCAAACCTCCCTGTCGCTTGCCATTTTAACACTCCACCCTGCTCTCTTGCCCACATGTCTGTCCTTGGCTTGCTGCATTTTTCCAGTGAAGCCCAACGCAAACTGGAGGAACAACACCTCATCTTCCGACTAGGGACTTTACAGCCTTCCGGACTGAATATTGAATTCAACAACTTTAGGTCGTGAGCTCCCTCCCCCATCCCCACCCCCTTTCTGTTTCCCCCTTCCTTTTTTTTTCCAATAAATTATAAAGATTTTCCTTTTCCCACCTATTTCCATCATAAAAAAAAAAACCCACTAGAGCTATACCTTGAGTGCCCTACCATCCATTCTTAATTAGCACATTCGTTTAGATAATATCACCAACTTTAACTTTAACACCTATTTGTTCTATTGTACTATTGTCGTTGACATCTTTTGATGATCTGCTTCTATCACTGCTTGTTTGTCCCTACAACCACACCCCCCGCCTCCACCTCTCTGTCTCTCTATCTCTCCGCCCCCCACACACACACCTTAAACCAGCTTATATTTCAGCTCTTTCTTGGACTCGAACTCAAGTTCTGTCGAAGGGTCATGAGGACTCGAAACGTCAACTCTTTTCTTCTCCGCCGATGCTGCCAGACCTGCTGAGTTTTTCCAGGTAATTCTGTTTTTGTTTTGGATTTCCAGCATCCGCAGTTTTTTTGTTTTTATCTCAAAATTTAACTTCCTAGCCAGGTTACCATTCTGGTGAATCTGCACTCTATTCATTCCAAGGCCAATATACCTTTCCTGGGGTTTGCTGCCCAAAATTGAATGTAGCATTCCAGATGAGCACTGTCCAACACTGTGTATAACTTCCTCACTTTTGAATTCCAACCCATTTGGGATAAAGACCAACATTCCATTGTGCCTATGCACTGGCTGTTAGTGGTCTGTGTACATGTCCAACTAAGTCCCTTTGCTCCTCCACAGCTCCTACTCTCCTATCATTAAGAAAATATTCCACTTTGTCTGTCTTGGATTCTAGATTGATGGCCATATACTGCCCAACACCAGACTCCATCTGCCATTGTTTTTCTCACTTACTTAGTCTGTCTATGACCCTTTCTAACTTCCTGCCCTCGCCTACATAGCTTACTGTGCTCCTAATTTAGTGTTGTCTCCAAACCTGGATGTACAACTCAATATTCCTTCATTAAAGTCACTAAGCAGCTGGTGGAATTGATGGTTTAGTACAGATCCCCAGTGATCATCACTTTTTACATCCGGCCAATTAGAGAACATTCCCCTTATCTCTACTTCTTGCCTCATAGCTCCAAACCACAAACCAACCCATGACATAAGGTTACTCCGATTCTGTGCACTTTCATTTTTGGTAATAATCTCAAATGGGGATCTCATACCATCTGGACATTCCTATAGGCAACATCCACAGACAGTCCCTTATCCACTATGCAAACGACTGCCTCAAAATAATGAACCAGTCAGGTCAGATGTGGCCCACCCTTCATGAGTTCATTCTGACACATTTTGATCAGCTTACTTGTTCAAGTGCTCAGTCACTCAGTATCCAATGGTGAATTTTTTAAATTTATTCATGGGATGTTGGCTTCCCTGGCTAGGCCAGCATTTATTGCCCATCCCTAGTTGCCTTTGAGAAGGAGCTGCCTTCTGGAACCGCTGCAATCCATGTGGTGTAGGTACACCCACAGTGCTGTTAGGGAGGGAGTTCCAGGATTTTGACCCAGTGACAGTGAAGGAACTGCGATATATTTCCAAGTCAGCGTGGTGAGTGACTTGGAGGGGAACTTCCAAGTGGTGGTGGTCCCATCTATCTGCCGCCCTTGTCCTTCTAGATGGTAACAGTCACGGGTTTGGGAGGTGCTGTCGAAGGAGCCATAGTGAATTCCTGCAGTGCATCTTGTAGATGGTACACACTGCTGCTACTGTACGTCGGTGGTGGAGGGAGTGAATGTTTGTGGATATGGTGCCAATCGAGTGGACTGTTTTGTCCTGGATGGTGTCAAGCTTCTTGAGTGTTGTGGGAGCTACACTCATCCAGGCAAGTGGGGAGTATTCCATCACACTCCTGACTTGTGCCTTGTGGATGGTGGACAGGTTTGGAGAGTCAGGAGGTGAGTTACTCGCTGCAGGATTCCCAGCCTCTGACCCTGCTCGTGTAGCCACAGTATTTATATAGCTAGTCCAGTTCAGTTTCTGGTCAATGATAACTCCCAAGATGTTGTTAGTTGTGGGGGTTGGGGGGGGTGGGTTCAGTGATGGCAATGCCATTGAACATCAAGAGGCGATGGTTAGATTCTCTCTTGTTGGAGATGGTCATTGCCTGGCACTTGTGTGGCACGAATGTTATTTGCTACTTGTCAGCCCAAGCCTGGATATTGTCCAGGTCTTGCTGCATTTGGACATGAACTGCTTCGGTGTCTGAGGAATCGTGAATGGTGCTGAACACTCTGCAATCATTAGCGAACATCCCCATTTCTGACCTTACGATGGAAGGAAAGCCATTGATGAGACAGTCGAAGATGGTTGGGCCCAGGACACTACCCTGAGTAACTCCTGCAGTGATGTCCTGAAGCTCAGATGACTGACTTTCAACAACCACAACCATTTTCCTTTGTGCTAGGTATGACTCCAACCATTGGAGAGTTTACCACCCCCCCCCCCCGATTCCCATTGACTTCAGTTTTGCCAGGGCTTCTTGATGCCACATTTGGTCAAATGCGGTCTTGATGTCAAGGTCAGTCACTTTCACCTCACCTTGGGAATTCAGTTTCTTTGTCCATGTTTGAACCAAGGCTGTAATGATGATAGGAGCTGAATGGTCCTGGCGGAAACCAAACTGGGCTTCAATGAACAGAGTATTGTTAGTCAAGGCCATTTGCTAGCACTGTTGATGACCCCTTCCATTACTTTACTGATGATCGAGAGAAGACTGATAGGTGGTAATTGGCTGGGTTGGATTTGCCCTGCTTTTTGTGTACAGGATATACCTGGACAATTTTCCACATAGCCGGGTAGATGCCAGTGTTATAGCTGTACTGGAACATCTTGGCTCAGAGCACGGTAAGTTCTGGAGCACAAGTCTTCAGTATTATTGCCAGAATATTGTGAAGGCCTATAACCTTTGCACTATCCAGTGCCTTCAGCTATTCCTTGATATCATGTGGATTGAATTGAATTGGCTGAAGACTGGCATCTGGGATGCTGGGGAATCTCCTGAGGAGGCCGAGATGGATCATCCACTCGGCACTTCTGGCTGAAGATTGTAGCAAATACTTCAGCCTTATCTTTTGCACTGATGTGCTGGGCTCTCCCATCATTGAGGATGGGTATATTTGTGGAACCTCCCCATCCAGTGAGTTGTTTAATTGTCAACCACCGTTCACGACTGGATGTGGCAGGACTGCAGAGCTTAGATCTGATCCATTGATATGGGATCGCTTAGCTCTCTATATCACTTGCTGCTTATGCTGTTTGGCATGCAAGTAGTCCTGGGTTATAGCTTCACCAGGTTGACACCTCATTTTTTAGGTATGCCTGGTGCTGCTCCTGGCATTGCCCTCCTGCACACTTCATTGAACCAGGGTTGCTCCCATGGCTTAGAGTGGGGGATATGCCTGGCCATAAGGTTACAGATTGTGTTCAAGTACAATTCTGCTGTTGCTAATGGCCTACAGCATCTCATGGATGCCCAATCTTGAATTGCTAGGTCTGTTTGAAATCTATCCCATTTATCATGGTGGTAGTGTCACACAACACGATGGAGAGTATCCTCAATATGAAGGCGAGACTTCATCTCCACAAAAACTGTGTGTTGGTCACTCCTACCAAAACTGTCATGGTCTGATGCATCTGTGGCAGGCAGGTTGATGAGGATGAGGTTGAGTATGGTTTTCCCTCTTGTTGGTTCCCTCACCACCCCCTCACCACCTGTTGCAGATCCAGTCATGTCCATTAGGACTTGGCCAGCAGTGGTGCTACCAAGTCACTCTTGGTGATGGACATTGAAGTTTCCCACCCAGAGTACATTCTGTGCACTTGCCACTCTCAGTGTTTCCTCCAAGTGGTGTTCAACATGGAGGAGTACTGAGATAAAAACAAAAAAACTGCAGATGCTGGAAATCCAAAACAAAAACAAGAACAGAATTACCTGGAAAAACTCAGCAGGTCTGGCAGCATCGGCGGAGAAGAAAAGAGTTGACGTTTCGAGTCCTCATAACCCTTCGACAGAACTTGAGTTCGAGTCCAAGAAAGAGTTGAAATATAAGCTGGTTTTAGGTGTGTGTGGGGGGGGGGTGGAGAGAGGGAGAGAGGTGGAGGGGGGGCGGTGTGGTTGTAGGGACAAACAAGCAGTGTTAGAAGCAGATCATCAAAAGATGTCAACAACAATAGTACAAAAGAACACATAGGTGTTAAAGTTAAAGTTGGTGATATTATCTAAACGAATGTGCTAATTAAGAATGGATGGTAGGGCACTCAAGGTATAGCTCTAGTGGTGGTGTTTTTTTTTAAAAAAATAATGGAAATAGGTGGGAAAAGGAAAATCTTTATAATTTATTGGGGAAAAAAAAAGGAAGGGGGCAACAGAAAGGGGGTGGGGATGGGGGAGGGAGCTCACGACCTAAAGTTGTTGAATTCAATATTCAGTCCGGAAGGCTGTAAAGTGTCTAGTCAGAAGATGAGGTGTTGTTCCTCCAGTTTGCGTTGGGCTTCACTGGAACAATGCAGCAAGCCAAGGACAGACATGTGGGCAAGAGAGCAGGGTGGAGTGTTAAAATGGCAAGCGACAGGGAGGTTTGGGTCATTCTTGTGAACAGACCGCAGGTGTTCTGCAAAGCGGTCACCCAGTTTACATTTGGTCTCTCCAATGTAGAGGAGACCACATTGGGAGCAACGAATGCAGTAGACTAAGTTGGGGGAAATGCAAGTGAAATGCTGCTTCACTTGAAAGGAGTGTTTGGGTCCTTGGACGGTGAGGAGAGAGGAAGTGAAGGGGTAGGTGTTGCATCTTTTGCGTGGGCATGGGGTTGTGCCATAGGAGGGGGTTGAGGAGTAGGGGGTGATGGAGGAGTGGACCAGGGTGTCCCGGAGGGAGCGATCCCTACGGAATGCCGATAGGGGGGGGTGAAGGGAAGATGTGTTTGGTGGTGGCATCATGCTGGAGTTGGCGGAAATGGCGGAGGATGATCCTTTGAATGCGGAGGCTGGTGGGGTGATAAGTGAGGACAAGGGGGACCCTATCATGTTTCTGGGAGGGAGGAGAAGGCGTGAGGGCGGATGCGCGGGAGATGGGCCGGACACGGTTGAGGGCCCTGTCAACGACCGTGGGTGGAAAACCTCGGTTATGGAAGAAGGAGGACATGTCAGAGGAACTGTTTTTGAAGGTAGCATCATCGGAACAGCAGCGACGGAGGCGAAGGAACTGAGAGAATGGGATGGAGTCCTTACAGGAAGCGGGGTGTGAGGAGCTGTAGTCGAGATAGCTGTGGGAGTCGGTGGGTTTGTAATGGATATTGGTGGACAGTCTATCACCAGAGATTGAGACAGAGAGGTCAAGGAAGGGAAGGGAAGTGTCAGAGATGGACCATGTGAAAATGATGGAGGGGTGGAGATTGGAAGCAAATTTAATAAATTTTTCCAAGTCCTGACGAGAGCATGAAGCGGCACCGCAGTAATCATCGATGTACCGGAGAAAGAGTTGTGGAAGGGGGCCGGAGTAGGACTGGAACAAGGAATGTTCCACATACCCCATAAAGAGACAGGCATAGCTGGGGCCCATGCGGGTACCCATAGCCACACCTTTTATTTGGAGGAAGTGAGAGGAGTTGAAGGAGAAATTGTTCAGCGTGAGAACAAGTTCAGCCAGACGGAGGAGAGTAGTGGTGGATGGGGATTGTTCGGGCCTCTGTTCGAGGAAGAAGCTAAGGGCCCTCAGGCCATCCTGGTGGGGGATGAAGGTGTAGAGGGATTGGACGTCCATGGTGAAGAGGAAGCGGTTGGGGCCAGGGAACTGGAAATTGTTGATGTGACGTAAGGTGTCAGAGGAATCACGGATGTAGGTGGGAAGGGACTGGACAAGGGGAGAGAGAAGGGAGTCAAGATAACGAGAAATGAGTCCTGTGGGGCAGGAGCAAGCTGACACGATCGGTCTACCGGGGCAGTTCTGTTTGTGGATTTTGGGTAGGAGATAGAAGCGGGCCGTCCGAGGTTGGGCGACTATCAGGTTGGAAGCTGTGGGAGGGAGATCCCCAGAGGAGATGAGGTCAGTGACAGTCCTGGAAACAATGGCTTGATGTTCAGTGGTGGGGTCATGGTCCAGGGAGAGGTAGGAGGAAGTGTCTGCGAGTTGACGCTCAGCCTCCGCGAGGTAGAGGTCAGTGCACCAGACAACAACAGCACCACCCTTGTCAGCGGGTTTGATGACAATGTCAGGGTTGGACCTGAGAGAATGACTCGAACTCAAGTTCTGTCGAAGGGTCATGAGGACTCGAAACGTCAACTCTTTTCTTCTCCACCGATGCTGCCAGACCTGCTGAGTTTTTCCAGGTAATTCTGTTTTTGTTTTTGTTTTGGATTTCCAGCATCCGCAGTTTTTTTGTTTTTATCTCTGTGTTTAATTGACTGCCACTGCTCTTCAAGAAATGCCTACCTCCTTGAAGAAGTTCTGTTCTTTTCTGTGACAAGTTTTCCGTTCCTCTCTTTTGCCCTGCTCACCTTCCTTGCTTTCCATTTCCCTCCTGGTGTTTGACAAGGTGTTTACTAAAACCCACTTTCACAGCCATATCTCCTTTCTCAGTGACTGTCTCCATCTCCGACCTACCCCACGTGGATTTCAACTGAAATTCCATCCCTCATGTTTCGAACCCACCCAGGATTACAGGTATCTCCGGGACATAAAACGTTTCTCGGACTGCTGTTCCCGTCACATTCTGAAATCCACACTCAGTGCCATGCACCGCCATATGAACGCACTCGACCTCTCCCTCCAGCAGCACCGCCGTACCCTTTTTCAAAGCTGCGCGTGCTCCCAGTTTCATTTTATCCTTCGGCTCATCTGACGCCTCAACAAGAAACTTTTTCTGTTTCTCTCAAGTGCTAAGGAACGCAAGCTCCAACAACTCATCGACACCAACACCCATCTAGGACCCTCCAACCCTGTCTGTCCCTCCGAACCCACCCCATCTTCCAATCCCAGCCCCAGCCGTGTATTCACTATACTCCCTGACCTTCCCCTCTCTGATGCTGAACGTTCAGTGCTCAGCAAAGGACTTAGTTTCATACCCTTACGCCCTCACCTCAATGAATTTCGGGCTCGGCATGATGCTGAACTCTTCTTCCGCCGTCTTCGTCTCCGGGCTCACTTCTTTGGGCAGTAGTCCTCTCCCAGTTCAACAGATCCTTTTACTCATCTCCAATATTCTTCCTCCACCTGGACCCCTCCCTCTGGATTCTTACCTTCTCTTGATCTTTTCATTGAGAACTGTCGGCGCGACATTAGTCGTCTCAATTTCTCTGCTCCTCTCACCCATTCTAACCTGTCTCTCTCTGAACTTACTGCACTCCATTCTCTCAGGTCCAACCCTGACATTGTCATCAAACCCGCTGACAAGGGTGGTGCTGTTGTTGTCTGGCGCACTGACCTCTACCTCGCGGAGGCTGAGCGTCAACTCGCAGACACTTCCTCCTAACTCTCCCTGGACCATGACCCCACCACTGAACATCAAGCCATTGTTTCCAGGACTGTCACTGACCTCATCTCCTCTGGTGATCTCCCTCCCACAGCTTCCAACCTGATAGTCGCCCAACCTCGGACGGCCCGCTTCTATCTCCTACCCAAAATCCACAAACAGAACTGCCCTGGTAGACCGATCGTCTCAGCTTGCTCCTGCCCCACAGAACTCATTTCTCGTTATCTTGACTCCCTTCTCTCTCCCCTTGTCCAGTCCCTTCCCACCTACATCCGTGATTCCTCTGACACCTTACATCACATTAACAATTTCCAGTTCCCTGGCCCCAACTGCTTCCTCTTCACCATGGACGTCCAATCCCTCTACACCTCCATCCTCCACCAGGATGGTCTGAGGGCCCTTAGCTTCTTCCTCGAACAGAGGCCCGAACAATCCCCATCCACCACTACTCTCCTCCGTCTGGCTGAACTTGTTCTCACGCTGAACAATTTCTCCTTCAACTCCTCTCACTTCCTCCAAATAAAAGGTGTGGCTATGGGCACCTACATGGGCCCCAGCTATGCCTGTCTCTTTATGGGGTATGTGGAACATTCCTTGTTCCAGTCCTACTCCGGCCCCCTTCCACAACTCTTTCTCCGGTACATCGATGATTACTTCGGTGCCGCTTCATGCTCTTGTCGGGACTTGGAAAAATTTATTAAATTTTGCTTCCAATCTCCACCCCTCCATCATTTTCACGTGGTCCATCTCTGACACTTCCCTTCCCTTCCTTGACCTCTCTGTCTCAATCTCTGGTGATAGACTGTCCACCAATATCCATTACAAACCCACCGACTCCCACAGCTATCTCGACTACAGCTCCTCACACCCCGCTTCCTGTAAGGACTCCATCCCATTCTCTCAGTTCCTTCGCATCTGTTCCGATGACGCTACCTTCAAAAACAGTTCCTCTGACATGTCCTCCTTCTTCCATAACCGAGGTTTTCCACCCACGGTCGTTGACAGGGCCCTCAACCGTGTCCGGCCCATCTCCCGCGCATCCGCCCTCATGCCTTCTCCTCCCTCCCAGAAACATGATAGGGTCCCCCTTGTCCTCACTTATCACCCCACCAGCCTCCGCATTCAAAGGATCATCCTCCGCCATTTCCGCCAACTCCAGCATGATGCCACCACCAAACACATCTTCCCTTCACCCCCCCCTATCGGCATTCTGTAGGGATCGCTCCCTCCGGGACACCCTGGTCCACTCCTCCATCACCCCCTACTCCTCAACCCCCTCCTATGGCACCACCCCATGCCCACGCAAAAGATGCAACACCTTCCCCTTCACTTCCTCTCTCCTCATCGTCCAAGGACCCAAACACTCCTTTCAAGTGAAGCAGCATTTCACTTGCATTTCCCCCAACTTAGTCTACTGCATTCGTTGCTCCCATTGTGGTCTCCTCTACATTGGAGAGACCAAACATAAACTGGGCGACCACTTTGCAGAACACCTGCAGTCTGTTCGCAAGAATGACCCAAACCTCCCTGTCGCTTGCCATTTTAACACTCTACCCTGCTCTCTTGCCCACATGTCTGTCCTTGGCTTGCTGCATTGTTCCAGTGAAGCCCAATGCAAACTGGAGGAACAACACCTCATCTTCCGACTAGGCACTTTACAGCCTTCCAGACTGAATATTGAATTCAACAACTTTAGGTCGTGAGCTCCCTCCCCCATCCCCACCCCCTTTCTGTTTCCCCTTTCCTTTTTTTCCCAATAAATTATAAAGATTTTCCTTTTCCCACCTATTTCCATTATTTTTTTAAAAAAAACACCCCCACTAGAGCTATACCTTGAGTGCCCTACCATCCATTCTTAATTAGCACATTCGTTTAGATAATATCACCAACTTTAACATCTATGTGTTCTTTTGTACTATTGATGTTGACATCTTTTGATGATCTGCTTCTATCACTGCTTGTTTGGATCTGTCACAACCACACCCCCCCCCACCTCTCTCTCTCTCTCTCCACCCCCCCCCCCCCCACACACACCTAAAACCAGCTTATATTTCAACTCTTTCTTGGACTCGAATTCAAGTTCTGTTGAAGGGTCATGAGGACTCGAAACGTCAACTCTTTTCTTCTCCGCCGATGCTGCCAGACCTGCTGAGTTTTTCCAGGTAATTCTGTTTTTGTTTTTGTTATGGAGGAGTACTGATTCATCAGCTAAGGGAAGGCGGTACATGGTAAATCAGCAGGAGGTTTCCTTGCCTATGTTTGACCCGATGCCATGAGGTCCAGAGTCAATGTTGAGGACTCCCAGGGCAACTCCCTCCCAACTGTAAACCACTGTGCCGCCACCTCTGCTGTGTCTGTCCTGCCGATGGAATAGATTGATGCCTCGGACATTATCTGTAAGATATGATTCCGCGAGGAAACAGCTCTCCCAATTTTAGCCCCCAGATGTTAGTAAGAAGGGCTTTGCAGGGTCAACATTGTCGTTTCATGATGCTGGGTGGTCCATCCAGTTTCATTCACTTTTTGTGGCTTTGCAGTGGTTTTATACAACTGAGTGATTTGCTGGGCCATTTAAGAGTCAACCACATTGCTGTGGTTGGACTCACATGTAGGCCAGACCAGGTAAGGATGGCAAATTCATTAGTGGACCAAATGTGTTTTTACAACAATCGACAATGGTTTCACGGTCATTAGACTTTTAATTCCACCATCATGGCAGGATATGAACCCGGTACCCCAGAGCATTACTCTGGGTTACTAGTCCAGCGACAATACCACTATGCCATCACCTGCTTGTCCATTGACTTTCACACAATTGATGTTCAACCAATGGGTCTGGGGTTAATTGGTTTCTGCCATTTTCCCTTCTTATGCAATTAATTGACGGTCGCAACTTTCCAATCCAAATGCACAATTCCTAAATCTAGAGATTTGGACAATTATAAGTAATGCATCTGCAATTTTGTTACCTATTTTTTTAATACTCTGGGATGGAAATCATGAGGTCCTGGAGATTTGTCTATCTTAATTTCATTATATTCTCCATTAGCATCTTTTTACTTAAATTCAATCCACTGAGTTCCTCTGCTTGACTTATTTTTAGGGTCCCTTTTACCTCTGGTATTTTGTCTGCTTCTTCTGCTGTGAAAACATATGCAAAGTATTAATTTAATAAGTCTGCCATTTCCTTATTGTCCATTTACAGTCTTGCCTACATCTATTTTTAATGAATCCAAATTCCCCTTTACCACTGAGATAAAAACAAAAAAACTGCGGATGCTGGAAATCCAAAACAAAAACAGAATTACCTGGAAAAACTCAGCAGGTCTGGCAGCATCGGAGGAGAAGAAAGGAGTTGACGTTTCGAGTCCTCATGACCCTTCGACCGAACTGGAAGGGTCATGAGGACTCAACGTCAACTCTTTTCTTCTCCGCCGATGCTGCCAGACCTGCTGAGTTTTTCCAGGTAATTCTGTTTTTGTTCCCCTTTACCACTGTCTCTCGACATAGAAAAACATTCGCTGTTACCTTTGATTCCCCTTGAAGTCTTTTCTCATGTTCCCTTTTTGCAACTCCTATTGATAAAATGATAACCCATTGTTGTTTTTTTATAACTCTCCCCACCCACCAAATTTCCACTTTTCTTTGCATTTGTCTAAGTAGTTTGTTACTATCTTGTAACTTCATTTACAGGCTATGGTCACTTAACTACGTTAAATAGAGCGTTTGCCGTAAAGAGGTATGTACAGGTTTTGTATCATCCCAAATGTATGTATGTATCTAGCCATGGTCCCAAAGGGTTTCTCTCCATTAGAGAGACATTTTGGCTACTTGTAGCTTGAGGGGCACCACTCTGCAAGCGTGGGACAAGGTGAGGAGGCAGGGCCTTCATGAATTACCATAGCCGGTACAGGGATTAAATCCATGCTGTTGGTGTTGTTCTGCATCATACACTAGCCATCTAAGCTAACTGACCCTATCATCCCAAATGCTTCCTTTAATACTTCCTATTGTTTATCTGTGGGTTTACCCATTAACAGTTCAACACAGTTTACTGTGGTCAATTTATTTCTAATCCCCATGAAATTTGCCTTACTTAAATGCAAAACTTTGGTTTATGACTTTCCCTTCTCTCTCTCAAATCTAAAATTGAGATCAATCATATTATAGTCAAATTTGTAAGGTGTTTCTTACTGTCAGATTGCTAACTAATTCTAGTTTGTTACTCATCACCAAATTCGGTGTGGCCTGTTCACTTGTTGGTTCCAGATTATATTGTTCAAGAAAATGGTCCCAGTTACATTCTAGGAATGTATTGTCGTCACTACATGAACTTGGGAACAACACCTACAAGTTCCCCTCCAAGCCACCCACCACTTTGAGCTGGAACTATATCCTTCACTGGGCCAAGATCCTGGAACACAGCACTGTGGGTCTACCTACACCACATGGACTGCAGTGGTCCAAAACAGCTCACCACCACCTATACAAGGGCAATTAGGGATGGGCAATAAATACTAATCTAGCCAGCGACACCCAAAACCCATAAAAAAAATAAATTTTGCTACACCCAGTCAATGTGAAAATGAAAATTTCCCATTGCTTTGCTACATGCAACCCTGATCTACACATTTATATCTGCCAAGTTAGGTTACAACCTATCACAATGCAGGTCAAGTCTGTTATAAATGATAAGAATTTCTACTTTTTTTAAAATTAGGAACTTATAGCTTGTGCGTATTGTAACAATTTTAAAATGGGCTTGCTTCTGGGAGAGCTGTCTGCTTTTCATTACGAATTAAGGTGTGAAATACACAACTATTTAGTTTTACAGCATTCCTTATATATGTCTTCAAAAACTGGAACTTTAAATTTATTTTCCTCTATAATGCCTTTTATCCGTGAATCCGCTATTTGAAATGGAAGTTTCCTTGACCAATTCAGCTTCCTATCTGTTCCAACATCCGAAGTGCTGCTTCAAGGGGCAGAATTTAATGCCCGCCCCCTCCAGGCAAGTTTGGTGGTGGCAGGGGTACTTATTCAGCTGGGAGGGTGGCATGTGGGGACCCTGCCATCTTCCCACCTCCTACCCGATCAAGTCCAGGCGGGAAGGTTTAAGAACAGCCTTCCCTCCCTGGTGCCGATTAAGGGCTTCATCCAGCCACCACCGGTATTTACCCAACGATGGGTGGGGCACCCACCATGCTGCAAGCCCGAAAATCAAACCCTGTCAGGGTTGCTTGTGGGGTGGGGGAGGGGGAAACTCATTCAAAGGCATTCAGTGCCTGATTGACAGACCCAGCATCAGAGAGAAGGGGAGCTTGCTGGGAGTCAATCCCCTATCCTTGCTGCCGACCCCTCTCACCCACGACCCTCACCCCACCAACCCCATCCCACCAGCATTCCACCTGTGGTCTGGTCCATCAGCAATCCTAGGCCAATTGTAGGTGCATTACCGCCAGCAGCCAGCGCTCCCCAAGTGGCGCTGCTGAGCAATGTCCACCCAGGAAAGGCCCACCACTGCCCATTAAGTACCGATTGGTATTTAATTTGGCGAGACTTTCCCAAATGCGACAAAGCGCAGAGCTGTTGCCAGCTCTCCAGCCAAAGGGTGAGACCCCCCCGTTACTTCTATTAAATGCTGCCTAAGATGCCAATGGTATGCTCAATAATCATTCCGATGGTTTAATGGTTTTTGAATCTGACTCTGCCTATAGCTCTTCGGGTGCATCTTGTCAGCGCTGTACTGCCTTGATCTCCTTCTGCCTCCAACTAAGTCCAACAGTGATGTTAACTTAATTACTGGTATCAGTCACTGCAGTCTCCAGGTGTTTGCTTAATTGTCTTCAGAGGTTGGAGGAACTTACCTTCTCTTTCCAAATTAGTCTAAGGATTTTTGTGCACTTGTGCCCCTCACAGTAGATCATGTGATGATAACCGCTGCGCACCCGCCATTAATTAACGGGCCAATTAAGGCCCTTGACTCACTAATCGACGCCAATTTTTCGGCGCTCGTACAATCTTTGGGTCAGCGCACAGTCACAACGGGCGAGTGGGTGGGACACATTTGTATAAACCTCATCCACGGGCGGGATAAGAGGGCTCACTGGGGTTGCGAGTATGCACAGTCAAATATTGATTTTTCAAAGTTTTTAAAACTTGCCTGTGTGATCTGCAATGCTTCAAAATGCAAACCAGCTGCTTTGTCAGGACTCTTAACCCTCACGTCAGCACTCTGCAGTGAGGAATCTTTTTTGGGCCTGCAGGTTTCTGGAAGCCTTCCCTTAGCCTGGGTATGGGAACTGATCTGTCCACTAGAGGCACCTCCTCTGAGGAGGCAGGGAGGGCTAGACGAGGGAGGAGGCCAGGGCTGCACATTCAGCCTCCAGGGGACCACCTTTGAGAGGATAGGCGCAGGCACAAGGGGCGCAGAGCCAAGAGGTAGTCCAAGGTGGAAGGGGCCGCAGAAGACGCCACTATCCTGCTGCCAGGGTTTACAGGCAGCTAAGAAGCAACCTCAATATGTCTGAGGTGCAGTGCCAAAGGAGGCTTTGTCTCTCAAGGGAGACAGTCAACTATATCTGTCAGATTATTGGGCCTGAGATCTCTGCTAACTGCGTGGGTGGACACCCCATGCCAGTGGCTCTAAAGGTTACAGCTGCCGTCAGCTTGTTTGCCTCTGGATCCTTCCAGGGGTCGGTGGGTGCAATAGACTGTACATATGTGGCCTGGGTACCTTGCACAGACTTGTAAAATCAGCATCCGGTGATCACACGCTATCTGCACGTTCATGGAGTGGAAGCCCTTCCTGTTGATGAAGGCACCGGGCTCACCTGCTGGCGCCTTGATGGCCACGTGTGTACGTTCAGAAGGCGGCTCATGACGCCTCTCCGCCATTCAAGAACAGAAGCTGAGCAGCGGTACAACAGGAGCCACGGCTCCACAAGTTCTGTGGTGGAAAGAACCATCGGTCTTCTCAAGATGCACTTCCGATTCCTGGATCGCTCAGGGGATGCACTCCAGCACCCCCCCAGATCGTGTGTCGGTGATAGTGGTTACATGCTGCGCTCTCCACAATCTTGCGCTGGAAAGGGGGGACACAGTGGACGATGAAGATATCGACGCAGTGTCTGCAGCTGCACATGATGAGTCCAGCAGTGAGTCCGAGGATGAGCACGCACAGGGAAATGCTGAGGGGGTAGACGCTGACCCGGGCATACTTCAGGGAGGCAGGGACACCTGGGAGGCTTTAATCCAACGAACCTTCAGTTAGCACAGCACAGATGGACCTCCAGGACAAGCCTGGGCTGCAGGCTCCATACTCGATACCTATGTTCCAAATCTTTCAGGTTAGGAACAGTAACTAAGGGCCTTGTTAATAAAGCTGAATGTCCCACAAAGCATTCCTAACATTTTGAAAACCTTACACATGCAGAAGAGGCACCCTCAGCTATGGCCACATGTCTGAATTTAATATCACAGGCAAAGAAACTTAATGAAACAAAATGACATGGGTGTTCTAATTCAAACCAAATCATAAAGACCTCATCTCGGGCCAACACAAAAGCACCAGTTAAAAACAGTTAAAATGCCTAAGGTGCCTTATGTTTACATTTCTGGGTGCTACATCTTGGTGCTGCCTCATCGCTGGGAGTGGCATCTGAGCCAGCTGCTGACTCTACTGTCCTGTTGGCCTTGATGACCTTGGCAGTTGTCCTCTGGCCTGTGGAGCCTGTGCTGGCCCCGCCTGGGAGGGATCTGCCAGTTCCACAGCTGGCATCTCCCCAGTTGTCACAGCCTCACCAGATGAAACGGTCACTTGGAGAGGGGCAGAGGAGTTGCCCCTTTCATCCAGAGCGCCCTGAGAGGAGCCCGCAGAGACGACAGGCAGCTGCTGCGCCGACATGAGGTCGCTTCTGACCTCCCTGCTCACCGCGGATGGATGGGCACCGAGCTGGGAAAATTGGTGCCCACACCATCTCCTACACTGGCACTGACCAGCTGAGGTCAATGCCGACGTGAGGGCTTGCTGGTCAGATTGGTCTGATTGGTCTCCTGGAGTAGACTGTCCACGAGAGTCGCCATTCTCTCCATGGAGGATGATTGGTGCTCGGACATGTGGCTCATTGCTTTGGTGATTGTCCATGTAGACTCCTCCACCACGACACCAAGCAAAGCACAGCCTCATGTATCTCCCCCAGATGTGCCCGCACACCCGGCCGCATTTCATGCCCCTGCTGATTAGCAGACGACTCCACAGGCACATCACCAGGCACCGACTGAGCATATGCCTGGTCCCCTGCAGTCCTCTAACCACTGGCACCATGGGCACTCTGTCTCTGCCAGCTCCTCCAGCGACTGTGACATGCCCCCGCCACTGTGCCCCAGGACACTAGCTGATGTTCTAACTCCCACCAAGGTGCTAGTATCTGCGCTGGTGCCTGACTGGCAGAGATGGTGTGACACTGGTGAGACTTCAGGCCCCTCAGGTGTGAGAGGGGGCCTCTGCTGCTCCTCCTCCCAGCCCTGCTCTGCTGATGCTGAAAGGAAGAACAAGGACATTGGATCAGTTAACGTGGAGACAATGACAAAGTACATCCCTGTCCCCCGGATCATTATACGCTCATCCATGCATAAGCAATGGTCAAGCCAAGTTGCAAAATTAAATCACTTAACATTCAGCACTATCATGACTGTTGGGAGAACAATGCTGATCTCACTGCTGGGCATACATATCTGGCTGTGGCACCCCAGCCTCACCAACACCATTGGACCTGGGCGCATGGCGCCTCTCCAAATCCAGGTCCTCCTGTTCAAACCGGCTGAGAATGGTAACTGCACCTGGCCCCTGCCAGTCCTCTTGCTCTGCCGCGTTATGAACATTCTTCTCCTGAAAATGAGAGAAGAGCATTGATTAGTGCAAATTGTAAATGGACTCTTTTCGCGCACGGCCCACCCCAACCAGAGTGGGACATTCAGGGCTCCAGTGCCTCCTCACCTCGCTGCTGCCGAACACTCACACAAAGACACTGGGCCTGTTCCCCACTCCCCCCACACCCCCTCCTTGGCTTCACTTTAGGCACACACGGTATATCCTTCCACAGCAAGGAGGCGCAAGCACATGGAGCACAGAGCGCAGCAGATGGTTCGTTGCCACGCCACCTTGAAGCTCCCCTCCCAGCATGACATCGCCCTGACTTGGACATGTCCTGGAGTTCAAACACTGTGCCTCGGTTCAGCTCCTCCGGGTTGCCCCAAAACAGTCATGTGGATCTCAGTATAACACATGCTGTGGACGCAGAACCCATCTCTTCATCACCCTCTCAGGATGATCTTGGTATGGGCAATATCTGCTGGTCCACCCAGCGAAGGACACATGACATCAATGATTCAATGCAGTCACTGCACTCAGACTTGTGGGAGGTGGGGGTGCAGGAGGGCAGGAAGGGGTAAGCCGACCTGCGGGGTTAAATGACCAATGCCAACATTGTCCTCACACTTCCAGAGTGCAACAAGTCGTTGCAATACTGGATCCAGGTGTACCTCACCCCGTTGGAGGAGTTCACCACCTCTGCCACCTCCCCCCCAGGCACGTTTTGTCATGTCGGGGGGGCCTCCTCCTCCTCCTGTCCTAGGGAACCAGCACCTCCCGCTGTGCTGCCACCTCCTCGAGGAGGGCAGCGAGGCACTCATCGGAAAAACGAGGGGCACACTGGCCTCCCGCCCTACCTTCCGGCCTGGCCTGCCCCGAAGGCCTACCTTCCCGACATGCGTCACCTCCATTGCACCTCTGCAGAGCCCTTCGCCCAGCCATTGTGAGCAGGCAGGGCCTTCCTTTAAATAGGCCGCCGGGTCGCCATTGGACCCGGCAGGCCGAGTGCGCCCACCGCTGTCCACCCACTCCCGCGATGCATGGGAGTCATGAAGTATGCTGGGCGGGCCTCAATTGGCCTGCCCACGTAAAATGGCAACATGGACCTGATTGCGAGCAGCGATTGGGTCTGTGCCCACTCCGCACCCCCACCGCCATCTAGAAAATTCTGCCCATACTTATTGCTAAGCACATTCGATAGCCCTGAAGCTAATTATATATTTATGGAATGTCAAACTTCTTCATAATGATAAAAAAAGTCTACATTTTAAAAGAAAGTAAATGTGAATCAACAATCATCAGACCTACAATAACTCTGTGATACTCAACTGGAGGAAGGACACAAATGCCAAAACCTTCCAGCTAGGACCAGACAAACTTTGCTGGCAAAATACTTCATGCCAACAACAATTTCTAGGCTAACTGCATTGGGCAATAGCCAGGTAGGGGAAGCTCAAGCAGTTCATGCAATATCTGGACCTAAACACATATATTTTTCCCTTTTATAGTCACAATGCCCATAACTTTGGGACAGGTCAGAGGCCATCAGGAATCAGTTGTTTGTGCAGTTTCTGCAAAATTTCTGCCATCTGCTGCAGTTACATGACATGCCTGCAGGAAATTCCAGGTAGACTCTTTCCAAAAGAGCAACTGTCTACAATATTGAATTCAAAAGGAAACGGTGTAGACAACCACTTCCTTGAATACCAAGAAAGTAAATCCAACAATTTCTGCATTTAAGAGTAACTTATTTTCGGAAGGATGAAACAGTCCATTTAGTCTGCCCATCCATTTAACCCTTCATTCCCTTGACATATCTGCATATATTTTTAAAATATGTTATGAAATCCTCCAGATTTCCTTTTCAAAATCAATAGTTTCCTGCACTGGCAGTTTTTTCTTCAACATGCTGATCACCCTCTTGGAGGTTTCGGGCCATCCATCACAAACTACTTATGAGCAGCAATCCAACCCAACCTGCCACTGCCCCCTCGGCACTGCCAGTGAATGAATAATTATCAGCCCCTCTATTTCTCTGCGTAATAAACATTGGGAGGGAGATCTTGTGGTAGAGTGGGTAGCATCCCTGCCTCTGAGCCAGAAGCTCCAGGTTCATGTCCCATTCTAGGATCTGATGGCCAAGGAAGCCGCATTCAGAATGTGGTACAGGTTGAGCATTAACTTATAAATCCTTCCAACATATGCTAATGGCAGGTGGTCAGGATGAGAGATTCTTGATTAACTGTGTGATGGAAAGAAAATTGGAGCCTCTACCATCACCACCCATAGCTCCAAACTACAATATGCATGGAACCTTTTGGAGGTGGGGCATGCTGGTTGGGTCAGTTGGCTGGACAGTCGATATGAATCAGATTGGTACAAACAGCACAGGGTTCAATCCCCATTCTGGTTGGGGTGGATTTGGGACCTGCTTCCTTGTTCTACCCGTGGTGGAGACCATTGCACTGTGGGTTGGAGCTGCCTTTGGGCAGAGAACTGAAAAACTATATCCTGACTTTAGCTAAAACTTAGTTCATAAGTGGCAATACTTTGCCCCTGATCAATTCACATCCTGGTCTCTCCCCTTATTCCTCTGGCACCTTCTTCAAGAATTTCATGTTGGTCTACAACACGACGCTCATTCTCTATCGCTTTATCACGTGATTCATCATCTTTAATTTTCTTTGTGGTAACATCATCTTCAATTTTCTTTGTGGCAAGTCTTAACTTACACTAAGTTCCAGATCTCTGCTTACAAGATCTCAAGATTAAAGCACCGGCAATTTCAAGTGTTTAAACGAGCAAGAAATGGTTACTTGTTACAAATAGCCTGTCTATCCTTGCAGATCCCCAAGATTACTTACCATAGGATTACATAGAATATAGGGCACAGAAACAGGCCATTCAGCCCAGTCAATGCTGGTGTTTATGCTCAAATGGGACATCATCCCATTTTTCATCTAAATCCATCACCATAACCCTCTAATCTCATCTCCCTCAAATAACATTTGCTTCAATCACTCCCTGCAGTAGCAAGTTCCACGTTCTCACCACTCTTAGTTAAAGGAGTCTTTGGAATTCCGTCCTCGATTTCTTGTTGACTATCTGATATTGATGGCCTCCAGTTATGCCCTTCTCTATCAAAACCTTTCATAATTTTAAAGATCTCTATTAGGTCACCACTCAGCCATTCCCCCCCCCCACCCCCCCCCGCAAGAGAAACGAGACCCAGCCCATCAATCCTGTCCCGATATACCCATGCAATTCTGGTATCATCCTTGGAAATCTTCACTGCACCCTCTCCAAGTTCTCTACATTCACTTTTTTTTTTAAATTATGGCAACCAGAACTCAGTACTCTTAAATATGGTTTAACCAAAGTTCAGCACAGGTTTAGAATAGCTTCCCTATTTTCAATTCCATCCCTCTAAAAATAAAGCCTAGTGCCTGATTTACCTTTTTAAGGGCTTGCTAACCTGTGGTGCAATGCTTGGATTGCTCTTTTGCCAATGTGACTGCTTGGACAAAAGGGAAACGGAAAACCTTATATTTTTATAATGCCTTTCACATCAAGATGTTCAAAAAAAACATAACCAATGAATTGCTTCTGAAGTTCAGTGGCTTATGTAGGTGAATGTAACAGCAAAGATGCACAGGAGGTAGTATTTTCACTTAACTTATTTCAGGATTTTTGATCAATCTTTCCCCCATGGGAATGATTTTGGGGTTCAGTTATGCACTACGTTTTGCAGCAAAGTAAATTTGCACGTGTCTAAAGAAAAATAGGCACAGGCTACAGGCATTGAAGATACATTAGAGACAAGCAGATTTACTTCAAACCCAATACAAGTATCTATTGCCTGATCTCAATTTCATTAGCCAGAAGCATTAAGCAAATCTTTATTAAAACTCAGAACCTACAATCGCTATTTCCCAAGTTTCTTAATGTGTGCGCTATGTCTAGTTCTGTAGGTGTCAGACCATTGAGAATGGATTGTGCTGTCGTTTTCATCTCTGGCTTGAGCTCAAACTGCTTATGGAAGTGGGCAGCACCACAGTGCTCAAAAGAGAATATCCAAGGCAGACTTGAAACTTTTAATACCGGGTTTCCCCACGTGAAGTTTTATTACATTAAGACATGGTTGCATACATTAACAATTACACATTGCTCAAAAGCATAATCTGAACTAGTATTGGACTTCCTTGTTTTATTACACAACTTCTGTACCAAAAAGACTTTACAAACTATCCTTACCTATATTAGAAGGGTCTCATATCAATTATTAGTAGACAATGTAGCAATCAAGGTCAAATTTGTTCAGTATCTAGTTCCTTTTCTGTTGAAACGTGTATTATAGTACTTAGATTTAAGCATCTGCAGCCCCCCCAACCCTGGTTCACATGCAGATTATTGACGCTACATGTTTGACTCCCAATCTGTATTGTTTTAGCTCAGGATTGTTCAAAATACAGCCTGTGAGTCACGTGCAATTGTTCATCCTTGGAATTTTGCCTCTCAAAGGCCAAGCAACTGCATTTTTCATGTACAATTCCTATTTGCTGATGTGTACTGATAAAGTTTGAAGGTTGGGGGTTCAGAAAAAGCCATTTTTCACCATATTACCTTACTGGTAGACAAGTTCGAAATCAGAAAATCAAAATCAACTAGTATCAATGCTGTTATGACAGAACAGCACTGATTTAAACTCTGCTCCTAAGCTGCCATGGCTTTTACTCATAAATACAGAATGCTCAACATGGGCAGTATAATTAACCTCAGTACCATCCACTGCCTGAAGGTCCCTGCCATATTATGTGCGCAAGGACAGGATCAGAGAGAGAGTGTTGCCCACACACAAAATTGGCCAACACCAGAGACCATTTGCAGTATGGTACTACAGGCTGACCAGTGCCCAATGCAATTGTACTGGCAAGAGTTCATTGCAATATAAAATCAGCAGTCTACTTTACATACATATGAACAAGGAGGAGTAGGCTATTCAGCCCCTCCAGCCTGTTCTGCCATTTAAATAAGATCATGGCTGATCTGATAGTAAACCGAAATCTGCATCCCACCTAACCCCGATAACCTATTATCCCCTTGCTTACCAAGGATCTTTCCACCTCTGCCTTAAAAATATTCAAAGATTCTGCTCCCACCACTTTTTCAGGAAGAGAGTTTCAAAGACTCACGACCCTGAGTGAAAAACTTTCACCTCATCTGTGTTTTAAATGGACGACCCCTTATTTTTAAACAGTGACACCTAGTTCTAGGTTCTCCCACAAGAGGAAACATCCTCTCCACATCCACCCTGTCAAGACCCCTTTCAGTAACATAACCTATAACACACATAAACCAAACACTGTACATACAAGATCAACTTTATTGGGATTAATCCAAAATACAAAGAAAATTCCCTGTATCCAGAAAGTAAAACAATGCAAAAAAAAAGAAGCAATTTATTGCAGGGATGTCACACAGCTCTTTATCCCTCCCTCTAACATTTTTATAACAGCGATCGCCCCAAATGTTGCAGATTGTTCAAAATAGAGTAAAATACAGCGTGTTGCAAGAACATGTACATTGTGTGGAACGTTATTTACATTAAATTACTGTCATGAGGTTAGCAGGTTCCTCCCGTCTGCTGCTGGAATACATCAATGGTGTCTTCGTCTTCCATTTCCAACTGCAAAATGGTTGGGGTGGGGCAGGTGGTGGTTTAGAAAATAAAAGGATTAGTTTCCTATCCAAAAGAGCTTTTAAAAAAAATTATACATCAACATTCAAGTGACTAAACGTTGCAGGTGCTAGAAATACAAACCCTCTCCCCAGCTCCAAATCCTGGAAACATAGCTCAGAAAGCAAACAAATTAAACTTTCGAGAGTGGATCCTTTGTTAAAAAAATGTTGAACAGCATTTTGAAAGGAACAGAACAGGGGAAGGAGGGGTGAAGGGGAAACACGATGGAGCAAATAGGACACGTAAAGTGATCAAATGTAGAATAGGAGATTGTTAAATAGCAGAAGGAATATTAGCAAGAAATATAGTCATATAAATCAAGGAAATTGAAAGATACAACACAGATGTGGAAGCATAATGTGGGGTTCAAAAAGATAGAAAGGCAAGCATGAAAAACTGGCACACAGCAAGCTCCAGCAGTTCAAGAACCCGGTCAAAATAAAATAAACAGGTTAACAGCAAGGGTACAGTGAGAGCCCCCATACCAATCAAAAATTCACTGCTTGTAATGCTGCCATCTTTACATACAGGGGATAAATGCAATTAGGTGATCTTCTGTAAGTGCATCCCCACGCTCCCTGTCCCTTATCACCTCAATTCCCTGTCCCATTCTGACCTGTTTTCTTTAAATTTCCAAGAAAATGATGGTCCATGTCAGCTCCAAGAATAGAATATTTATTTCTACCATGCATCTCACTACACACTGACCTCATTAACGACTTAATTCTCAACTGCGGCTGTCACATTTCTTTGGCAGAAAGCACTAGCAATCTGGAATGGGTGTGCCAACTTTTACAGGAAATGAATATATTCAAGGCTGAGATTCTTGAACTATAGGAGAGTCAAGAGTTATGGGGAACAGGCAAGAAAGGGGAGCTGTGGCCAAGATCATGACCAGTTATCAGCTTGCTAAATGGCGAAGCAGGCTTGAGGGTCCATATTCCCTACTTCTGCAGGTGAGTGGTAACTGAGAGAGGAAACTACAGGTTAGTCAGCAACATTGAAGAGTTTAAACTTTAAATTCTTGTTTTCAGTGAAACATCGAAAGTTTATTGCTGAATATTAGAATTAAATCCAATGGATCCTCATCACCTGGCACACTGCTATTTTCAATCTGCAAAAAGTTACTCACCATAGCCGGTGTATCAGTTTCATTTATTGGCTGCCCATCGAAACGAAACCTGATCTGTCTGATCTGCAAGCCCTGCAGGCAGAAAAATACATTCAGCATTCAGAATATGAGAAATTACTGGCATTTGCTAATCCATAATTTCTGTGGTTGTAAGTTGGTGCAACGGTTATCGTCCTTTCAGTGCTGTAACCTGGGTCTGATCCATCTCAGACTAATGGTGTGAAACTTACCCCTCTATGCTAGCAGTTAAGGTCTTGCGTGATAGGAGTCTTGATAGCTTATAAACTTTAACTTTACTATTATGCCTTATTTTAAAGCAATATTCAACATTTACTTACCTAAAACTAATATTGCTAAAATTCAAATAAGCCCCCAACTTAGCTGCCCTTCTGCACATTTCAACTTTTCAAAAACAATACGATTGGTTTCCTCCAGGTACTTTTCCTTGTGATCAATACAAACCAGTTCCCATTGGTAAGCCTATGCAATTATGAACTAAGGCCAGACTTTGTGTGCAAAGTAATGCAGAATAGCGTGGCGGTGGACAAACCCTTTTATTATCTTGATTTATATAATTTCCAAGATGCACCAGATGATTAATAGCTTGTGCAGAAACTTTTCTATTGTGCTAGGTCAAAACAATCACTAACTGGGACATTACATGTCAAGATTCTTACATTCATAAAAACCATTGAACTACTGATGGACTTTTCATAGGCAAGACTGAGAGAAGCACATTATTCAATGGATATTAGGCTTCATTTCATACACAGAACCTACCATTTTGTCACTTGTGATGTTGATAAATCATTTGTGTTACAGCTATCCCCTGTAAATTGTTATTGTGCAATAAATGGAAAAAGGCGCTGCCAAAGTTGTAGTGAACGAGGTGGTGATTGAAACACAGGGGGACTAAAATTGATAAAAGAAGGAGGTACTACAAAGGCAAACTGTACTTGATAAAACGCTAAGACCAGATCAGATGCACCTGAGGATACTGAAGGAATTAAGGATGGAAATTGTGGAGGCACTGGCAATAAACTTTCAACCCTCATTAGATACAGGGGTGGTGCCATAGGACTGGAGAATTGCAAATGCTACATTCTTGCAAAAAAAAGTGCAAGGATAAATCTAGCAACTACATAAATCCTTGTTTAAAGTTGCCCTGTTTAATATTGTTTTGCTTTAACATCGGTAAGGTAATGGGGTCTGCAATCTCGTTGAGCGTCACGAGATTTGTCTTAAGGTCGTTTCCCACGTGATTCGATTGGTGCCATTTTGGAATGGCCTCTTGAGAGTTGCAGCCTCTTCCCTCTCCCTGATCCGCCCGCTCTGTGACTCACTCTCTTGCCACTTCCTTCCCCTGGACTTGCATTCCCGTTCAAGATCTAGATCTGATCTGAAGCCAGGCTCTGGAAGTGCAAGTCCCGATGGTGCAGAAATGCTGAGCTGGGGCTGCTACAACCATGTATTTTTTAAAAATGACTGTCTTGCAGTTTGACTGACCCACCTGCAGTGAGGGTTTAGGAGAGGGAAGTGACAATTAAGAGCATTTCAAAAAACATGGATTGCAGCAGCCCCAGCTCGGCACTACTGCATCTTCAAGACTTGCGCTTCTACAACATCGGAGCTCTGGCTTTGGATCAGATCTGGATCTTGAACAAGAATGCATGTGCAGGAAAGGGAAGCAGTGAGAGGGTGAGTCAGGGAGCGAGAGGTTTGTTGAGAAGGCGGGTCAGGGAGGGGGAGGGGGTGGAAAAAGAAGTCACAATTCTGAGGTGAGGGGCAGGGAGAAAGAGGCCCCAACTGCAGTGGTTTAAGAAGGCAGTTCACCACCACCTTCTCAAGCACAATTAGGGATGGGTAATAAATGCTGGCCTAGCCAGTGACACACACATCCTGTGAACAACTAAACAAAAACTCAAGAGGTCAGGGGATGGGGGAGGTGAAAGAAGACGCCACAACTCAAAGTTTTGGGGGGGGTTGTAAGAGAAGATGCCATAAATCAGACAGTTGGGGAGGGGATCTGCAGTGACTGTGGCATCAGGGAGCGGGAGGTTTGGGAAGCAGGATCCGCAGCGAGCAGGAGGTACTCCAAGTTATATTTTTCTTTTATATCTTTAAACTTACTTTAAAAATGATTTCATTTACTAACGTAGAATTTTTTTTGAAGGGTATGGTGTTTTAATATTTCGGGTTTTTCCCCCTAAGGAAAGTCCTTTGGGAACCAATGTTTCACTTAAAGTTGTGACTTTCAGGAATGCAACTACAACTTTAAGTGAGGACTTACTATACAGTCCAGTCAGCTTAACCTCAATAATGGGAAAGCTTTTAGAAACGATAATCCAGGACAAAATATAACAGTCGCTTGGACAAATGTGGACTAATTAAGGAATTTAAAGGCAAATTGTGTGAACTAGTTTCAATGAGTTTTTTGATGAAGTAATACAGGGGGTTGATGAGGGTAATGCAGTTGATGTGGTGTATATGGACTTCCAGAGAGTGTTTGATAAAGTGCCACATGCTTGTCAGCAAAGTTGAAGTTCATGGAATAAGAAGGACAATGGCAGCATAGATATGAAGTCTTTTTTAAGTGACAGAAAACAGTAGTGGTGAACAGTTGCTTCTCAGGGCTACAGGAAGGTACATAGGTATTAAGAACACAGTTTTTCTTACTATAAATATATTAACAACCAAGATTTGGGTGAGCAGGCCACGATCTCAAAATTTGCCGAATTCAAAACTTTGAAGCACTGTGAACTGTGAAGAGAATAGTGATAGACAACAAGAGGTCACAGACAGGCTGATGGAATGATCAGGCATGTGGCAAGTGAAAATTAATGCAGAGAAGTGAAGTAATACAATCTGGTTGAAAGAGTGCAGTGAGGCAATAAAAAATAAAGGATGCAGGAGCACAAGGACCTGGGGGTACATGTGCACAAATCATTGAAGGTGACAGGGCAGGTTGAGAAAGCTCTTGACAAGACATATGGGATCCTAGGCATGGGGTACAAAAATAAGGAAGCTATGATGACCCTTTATAAGACATTGCTTTGGCCTGAATAGAAGTACTGTGTCTTTTTCTGGGCACCAAACTTTGGAAAGGATGTGAAGCCGTTGGAGAGGGTGCAAAAAAAGATTTACCTGAATGGTTCTGTGGATGAAACACTTCAGTTATGTGGCTCAATTAGTGAAACTGGGGCTGTTTTTAGCAAGGCTACAGGGAAAAGACGCAGAGTAGGATTAGCTGAGTTGCTCTTACAAAAAGCCGATGTGGTACAGGCCAAATGTATGTCTCCTTGTACTGCAACCATTCTACAATTGCCCATGGGTGGTTTCTAGCAAATGAATACAGTCATCTTCCAATTCCAGTAACTTCCTATTCAATCTCTCCCAACTCCAACAAGTAACGAGCCATATTCTCATGCTTCAGCCCTAGTCTGCAACATTTGATGCAGTTCATGACACCCTATTCTCAAATCTCCTCCCTTTCTCTCATGGACCCCACTTCCCTGGTTCCATTCTGACCTATCAAAATGCAGGTAGAATAACTGCAGAAAAATCCTTTGATTATTCTGTCTCTGTCACCTCTGGAGTCACCCAAGGGTCTATCCTTGGCACCTCCTTTTCAACATGCTCATTTGTCTTTCCTATGTGCAGTGCTTTACACTTACCCCCATTCAATTTCATCTGCCATTGCTTTGCCCACAATTCACCAATTTGAGTTGCCTTCTGTGAATTCACTGCTCTTCCTTGATGGATACCATCTGCCAATTTACACTGGTGTTTCTGAATGTAAGGCTGTGAATCAGAAGTAACACCTATCCCTGAAGGACTCCACTCAATAATGCATGCCCACACACTTTGACTTCCTCTAACAAGTACCATTTGTTTTCTAACAGTCAGCTAATTTCTTATCCATTTCCAAGACTTTCCTGAATCTACAGTTTTGCAATTAGAATACAATCCACATGTCGAAAATACCAAGACTTCCTACAGAAGTCTTCACTGCTTTACACAAGCCACTTAGATTACCTACTCAGAGAAGTCAAGGTTGGTCAGGCACAATCTTCCATTTCTAAACCCATATTGAGTACTTACTAGATAATTGCTCAGATCAATATTAAAGTTTATTTCCGAAACTTGATTCAATCCTTTTAAACGTGCACACGTTTTTTCCAATGCTTGCTATTCATCTTTATCATAAACAAAACTCTATTACTCCTTTAAGTCACTCCACTAATTGCTGCATTTATGATGCACTTTACTGTGTCCAATTTCTAACACTTTGCAAAGATCACGCTAAATTTAATTCAACTCCTGAACAATCCCTTGAATAATCCAAACCCAGATGCATCCCCAGTTTTACCTTTCTCTCCAATTTTTCAAAATCCAAGCGCTACAATTCATGTAAATGAAATATATGTAACCACTCACCCCTATGGAACTCCACTCAAATAACTTTCCCAGTTCAAAGTATTTATCACTAATCTGTACCCAACCAAATTGCTACACCAACCTTAATTCTCTAGGATATGTGATATACTGTTTTAAAAAAAGGAAATTATTTCTTATCCTTGTTACAAAGTATCTGGAATATTTTGTATTTGCAGCCTTCACTCTTCCAATTTTCTCTTACTATTCCATTTTCCTCCAAGTACTGTTGGTATCACAATGCTGGAAAAATTCATTACTGTTGGCTTCTTATAACTATGTTCATCTTCAGAGCTAGTTAGCACCTCAAGCTCTATATGGAATGACATGTACACCTCCTAATGTTCATCCTTTTCTCTCTATGATTCGTCCTTTTCTCTCTCTTTATGATTCATCCTAATTTCAATTTTCTTTCATCCACTGAATTGATGTTTAGTTCACTAGTTTCTTGAGCGTGTATTCCCCCGTGTTCAATATTATTTTAAAAGCATTTAACTTCTCTTCAACTGTTCCATTAGTTTATATTTTGTCCACTCCTTTGTAACTTGTCCTTTACAAGTTATATGAACAAGGAGCAAGAGTAGGCCATTTGGCCCATCGAGCCTCACCTGATAGTAACCTCAAATCTGCATCCCGCCTACCCCAATAACCTATCACCCCTTGTTTACCAAGTATCTATCCACTGTTGTATTTTTGTCTGTAACTGCCATCACTGGTTTATATCTCAAAATTGAATGAATCAATTATGATCACTAATTCCCATCTACCCAAATTATAAATGCTGTTATGAATCAGATCAAGATGTGTTTTGTCTAGACTCCATGTGTGATCAGGAAAGAAAGCAACCACAAACTCAAAATCAGTTAGTCAGTGCAGTATCACAGTTTATGTTGGGTTGGTTGAAGCCACCCAGGATTATCTCCCCATGGTTATCATTACCCTTCTTATTTAATTACAACTCCTTTACTGAACCCCGATATCCTGTAATAGATCCCTGATCCAATGCATACTCTATCAATGCAATTTTAGATTCCGGGGTATCAATCCAGCTCTCTTTGCTTCCAAGATATCAACATTTCTACCTTTTCTAGCCTCCCATTTCGTATATCTTACATCCACATTTGGAGTCAACTAAGCTTTAGTAATATTTGCAACATTCCAACTCGAGGACCCATTTTGAATGCTTCAAGCATTCAGGCACAGGTGTTAGCTTGGTCTAACTAGTAATTTCCACCTTTAGTTAGAAGGTTTTGGCTTCAAAACTGCTGCAGGACTTGAAAATATAATTTAGGCCAATACAGAAGCTGTGCTACATCAGAGGTCCTGATCTTCAGATGCGATATGAACCAATTTAACAATATACTTGTTCAGTGGGCATAAAGATCCTGTAACATTTAATTCTGCTGTTTGTGGGACCTTGTTCACCAAATTTAAACAATTCATTTTATTAATCACTTTGGGGGATTTCTGCATGATGCAAGAAGGTACTACACAAAAAAAACTAAATATCGTATTTAAATTTTACAGCTACTTTATCTTGTTTTTCTTCTTCAGCACAAGAGCACCCAAAATTTAGTACAGTGCACTTCTAAAGTGAGCTTACAGTTAAATTACATTGTAGGGCACTTTTATACCTAATTTACTTAAAAAAGGATCAGCTTTGAAAGCAAAAGCACCAGAAGGAACCAAGTAAGCCAGTGCCGGAGGAACCAAGATTTCTTTTGGAGGAGCCCTTTGGTCTGTTCAATGGCACTGAACATTGAACTGAGTCATGCTATGGACGGAGAGTTTGGGTCACCTTCTGGCTACAGACCGACGAATGTCTCAGCCTACACATACAGACCAGCAAAGCATTTTCTTCACTGCAGACCTGCACTCTTCAGAAAGAACCCACTCTTCAAGAGCACAAAAAGAGAATATTTATTGAAACACACTCGGGTTTCAACAGGTAAATGAACCATTTAGTGCGGTCCAAAGCCTATCAAGAGCATTATGGACCCAAAAGTTCAATTACTGATGCGTACGTTTATCAGATCTCAGCTAGGACCATGCCTTTTCATAGTTCAGAAAAATAGTCACTTTTATTTCACTACTTGAGAAGCTAGCTAAGCTTGATAACTACTGTATAAATATTTTGTTACTGCTATTTACTTTAGCGTCATTTAAGTTTGGCAGTTAAAAACCAAAGTCATAGTGTTATCCTGCCACCATAAATTTACTTAGATATTCAGGCAAGTGAAAACATTCTGGAACATAGAGAGTTAGGACATACCAACAAAATATTCAAGCCAAAACACATCTGGAATAAAGAAACCCAAAAAACACAAATGGTTTCCATAGCAGCCAAAATCAGCTTTAAAACAATCTTGCATTTTAAAGTTAATCTTTATAATATTTTAATGGAAAACTGATTTACATTGGAGTCCAAAATGAAATCAGACAGATGATCCTCTCCACTTCCAAATAAAGCCCACTATTTACAATGAACACTTATGCTGCCAACTTCTTGCAGGCCACTAGCAAACGCAATGAATAGAAAGACCATCTTAAATCACTTCTTTTAACAATATGGTTCAAATGAACTCACACCTTGGACCATTGTCATTGCTAACTCTGTAGCTGCTGTGCAGAGTGGTGGCGAGCATCCACTCTCAGGGGAGTAGGGCTGAAAGAAAGAGCAAACACAATATCACTTTGGCCTTAAATTAAAACAGAAAGTGCAGGAAGTATTCAGCATCTGAGTGGAGAGAGAAATTAATAGTTCAGGGTTTGAATTTCTTTCATGTTTGAATTGTTCGCCAGTTTTGAAGAAAGGCCATTGGCCAGAAACTGTTAACGGTTTCTCTCTTAAGAAAGGGAGAGATGCTGTTTGACATGCTGATTATTTCCAGCATTTTTCTCTGTCGTCAGATTTCCAGCGCCCGCAGTGTTCTACTTATACCACTTTGGTCTCTGTTTTAAAACAGGTGATACAAAAGTCAAAGAGTAGTTTCACAGTCACCCAAAGGAACTAGGTGACACAGCATAGGAGACTGAACGTATTTCTGTACAATACTGGCTATTAGTACTAGCTGCACGACTGGAACAACTGTTCCAAAGATTTACTGACTACTTTCACTTATTTCAACACATTAGCACTAACCTGTCGCTCACAGTATGCTTTCATCAGTTTGCTCAGCGGTGTTTGCTTCTTTATCTTGAATTGTACGACTGAACCATCTTGTCCAGCCACCTTCAGGTTAATATGATCATTCCTGTGGTCATTCCCTTCACTTTTAACGTTTTCCTAAAACCAGGATAAAGAACACCGATTAAAGTCAATATCCAGAACTACAAAAGACAAGCCACACTCAACAAGCTGCTTAAATACTAGGAGTGTATCAATACAAGGAAAAAGCTTTCAAAAAAGAAACATGGAACTATACAGTGGTCTTTGGACAAGTTCTGGTCTGAATTTTAGTTATATGCGCTGCTTTAAATATCTTCTTCCAATTGCCAGGTAGCTACTATCCAACTTCAGCAAATCTGAAAACTAAAATAAAATTGGATCCTGCAGCATGCCAGTTCTATACTGGTTTGCTCACTCAATTCAAATGTTTGGTTTTAATTTAATCAGGATTTAATTTAAAGGAACTCAGACATGGTACATTAGCTCTGGTGTATTTTTCCTGATGCAAACTTCTATCTTTCACAATATCCAGGCCTCACCAGAAAGAGCAAATTTAATTTCCCATGTAATTAAGTAGGCAATTGGTCCATTTTCAAATGTAGTTGCTTCTGATTAAGAAAACACCATACACTATATCCCAACACCTTTCAAGATTCTAAAGGCTTCAACTGCTTGTACTCACACAGAACAACTTGCATTTAAGCAGCACCTTTACTGCAGTAAACATCCCAAGGTGCTTCACAGGAGCATGGATCAAACAAAATTTGACACAGAGCCACATAAGGGGATATCGGAGCAAGTGACCAAAATCTTGGTCAAAGAGGTAGGTTTTACGGAATCTCTTAAAGCAGGAAAGCAAAGTAAGCAAAGCAGAGAGAATTAAGGAGGGAATTCCAGAGTTTAAGACGGGCAGTTGCCAATGGCAGAATGATTAAAATTGGAAACACTCGAGACACAAATAGAAGTAGGGCAGACATGCCAGAAGTTCGTAAGGCTGGAAGAGGTCATGAAGATAGTGAGAGTTAGGTCACTGGGGGGTGTTGGGGCTCTGAAAACGGGTAGGAATTTTAAAAATTGACAAATTGCTTAACCGGGTGCCAATGTAGGTCAGCGAGCACAAGGGCAATGGATGAATACGGTGATACCCGTTAAGGCATGGGCTGCTGGGTTGTGGTTTAGCTTGATTTTATATAGGAAGGTAATGAGAGGTTGGCCCAAGGGTGCATTGAATTAGTCATAACTAAAGGTAACACAAACGAGGGTTTCAGCATATGGACTGAGGCAGGAGTAACGTTGGACAATGTTACACAGATGGAAACTGGCAGTCTTAAGTAGTTGGAGTATCATCTTGGAGTCAAATACAATTGCAAACAGTCTGGTTCAGCTTCAGACAGTTACCAGGATAAGGAATGGTGTGTCGGGTAAACATTCTGACAATTAGGGACAGTGAAGGGAGGGGTCGAGAACTGTTGGTGAGATAGAGCCGAGTGTCAGTGTACAGACAAGACTCGATGTTGTGTTGCTGCACTTGTGCACAGAGGTAAACAAAGATGTACACCTGTCAATATCCTTTCTTCCCTTCTGAAGGTCCACACATGATGCACCGAAGTGTCAATAATGAACAAAAGTCTGGACCTACAGAATCTGAAAAATACTGTAGATGCCTGGCCTGCTGAGTATTTCCAGAATTTTTTGTTTTTGTTTCATTTCTCATTACTAGTCTTCTGTTCCTTTTCATTGTTCATTTCAGCTATATATCTTACATAGCCTACTTCCTTTCACAAAAGCTCAAACCTCATCTTGGCAGCAATGCCTGTTTGTGCCCCTACCTTACCCCTATAATTATTTTCATAATATTTGGGGTCAATTGCTCCAGTGCCCTACACTCCACTGCCTGCTTCTGGTCCCAAATCCCACTTGACCATTATCTGCTGCTGCTTTGGGTGTGTTAGCCTCACAAACCAACATCTGCATTCCACCAACATTTTTATAAGTGAAACAGCGATGTAATACTAACTAAATAATCTGTTTTTGTTATGTTGACTGGGGGATAGATGTTGGCCAGTACACCGGGGTTAACTCCACTACTCTTCTGCAAAGTAGTGCCATGGGATCTTTTACATCCATCCAAGCAGGCAGATAGGACCTTGGGTGAAAGTCTCAACTGAAGCATAGCACCTCTAATAGTGCAGTGCTCCCTCCAACTGCTGACATACATGGGCTTGGTTCTATGTCCAATAATCAAATTTAAAATTATTTCCAACATGTTCAAAGCTCCAGAACTTGTCCCATGATATCTCTACAACCTCCTCAGGGTCCACATCTTCAAACTGATTTATTGTACATTCCTTACTTACTCCCCCACTCTCAACATTCCACTAGTGCTGGCAGAGCCTTCAGCCATTTCAGACCTACTTTCCTCAAACCTTTCCCATCACCCTTCAATGCTATCTGTGACCAAGCTTTTGGTTATGTATCCTCCTCTGCTCAGTGCCTTGGATGTTTATTCCTGCAATGTAGGCACTATATAAATGCAGGTTCTGTCTTTGACAGGGTTTAGAATATTACCCAAATTAACAGCTCCCATTTTGCCAACAATTATGTCAAGTACATATGAAAGGCAATCCGAGCTAATTTTGCTGCCAAGCAGCTTTAATTTGGAATCCCAACAGAAGTCAGGGCCTTTTCCTCCACTTGCCTGCATAGAAACAAAACCTGACACCATTACTCATGCAAGTGAAAACATTTCCCATTCCCAATGGAACACAAATTGGTTACATTTTTGCTTTCTTGGGAAAAAAATAATACAAGGGCCTATTTTCAATAGAACTTTGAAGGACGACACTGAGGCCCAGTGCCACTGAAAAGAAAACATAGGTGCCCCTTTAAGGGCAGCGCTAAAATAACATACAGTCTAACCAAACTGTGTTTTAATAAAGCAACAAGAAAACAGAAATACCTTAATCAATTAAATAGCAATATTAATAGCATATAGTTGACAGTATCCTGTAGAAGGAAATATTAGGCTTGTGGGTTATTTTATAGAACAAAGCTTTGAATCTTGTTCAAATCAAATGGCATCTGAAAGAATGACCATTCGGTCCATCACAAAAAATAGAAATCACCAAGAACGAAGGATGATTGAGGGAAACTGAAAATTCACATTTGGAGTACATTGTGTTCAAAGATAATGGTTTATGCTCCAACAACCATGTTGATGAAGATTATGAAGAACAGCATCTCACTATAAGATTGCTGAGCTTCAGTAACAGATCAGTCACTAGGACTACACTTTTGGTAGCATTTCATGATACAACTCATATCCAGCATGAACTATACTGAAGTCTTATGCTGAGGCAAAAAAAGTAATCTAGATTGCTGTATTTATTGAATTGCTCCCTCCCCCCAACATTACTCATTGCTGGCTTGTCTGTATAACAGACAAGCAGGACTTAAATGTTGGAACAAACAGCAGTGTAGTTTTGGATGGTTTGGAGATGGAAGGTATTGGGAATGAGCCCAGAGGTAATGAAAATTTGAATGGGTGTAAGACAGGGGTACACCAGGCAATGTTGCAAAGATATGATGGATTTGGTGGAAGTTCCAGACTTGGTAATAGAACAATTGTTTGAAGAGCAAGTAATTTAGAAAAAACACAGAAAATTGCTGGAAATACTCAGTAGGTCTAAGGGCATCTGTGGCACGAACAGCAGCTATGTTTTAGATCGATTACCCGAAAAAGGTTGTTGACCTGAAACATTAATTGGTTTTCTCTTCACAGATGCTGCCTGACCTGCTGAGCTTTTCAGCATTTTGTTTTTATATCAGATTTTCAGCATCCACAATCTTTTGATTTGGTATAAGAAATTTAGGATTACTCGTTCTTACAATTTGTCACATACAGGCTCGCCAAAAGCATTTTCTGAAAATAATTTCAAATACCAGCTAACTACAGTTTCAGACTAATTCGGTACCTTAGTATACCAACTAAAAAATTCTCTCCACTGGACTGCAGGAAATGAAATGTAATGTTGATTGTGAAGAATGTGAAAATATTACATATGTAGAATGAGTATGTGACATCAGAGTCACAAAGATACACTCATGGACAATCATTTTAAGATGCATAACAGTAAGGGCATTTTATGCAGATGAAAAGACTCCCATTCAAGAGCTCTTACATTATCTTCTGCATGACAAAACTGGTCTTAAAAAAAATCTCATGCATGCACCACTCACCCCCCCAAAAAAAACAAAAATGCTGGGCTGTGTAAATACAACAATTCAATATAGGAACAATTTATAATCCATATTTTACACAATAAAGCATGTTTATTTTTCCAGATGGTCTGTCCTGGAGCCTTGCTTCATTAACCAAGTTGTGAGACTTCCCAGACATGTGAAAGACTTGGATATTAGTCTTCGACTAGGAACGAATAAATTGCAAGTCCTTTTGGGCACGATGATGTTTTATGGATTGAGCAACCTCTGGCTTTAATCGTAACTCTGGGTTGAATTAAAAACCGTTCCAGTTGTGCTCTGGAGAGAACAGCCGCATCCAAGCAGCTATAACAGTTTTCTGAATGGATGCCTGGATCGAAGTAAAATTCAATTGTCCTCATCCAAAACACGGGAATAAAGCAAGATGAAAAAAAAAATTCCGAAAGGGATTAGTCAACGGATGGTGTCGGATTTTCGCTGCAATTTGTGCTGATTTCGCTGCAATCACTGCGTTTGCTGGTGCCCAAAGGGCACGAGCAGGCGGAAGTGGCTGCAGCCTGAGCCCGGGGATTCAGCCGCGCTGCTCGGGCCTCACCAACCCCCGAATATTCTAGTGCCGCCCTGGGTTTCCTCGGCGTCACAGACCGGGACTCTCAACACTAGGGAGAAGAAGGAGGAGGAGGGGGGCGGGGAGTAAGCAGGGGCCGCGGGATGCGCCTTAACACCCCGCTTCCCGTGTAGGCCTCGGATTAACGGAGCGGCGCTGAGGCGGCCTAGAGCAGCCTCTGGCTGGGACCCGCGGCCACTCCGACCTCCCTCCCTCTCTCTCTCTCTCTCTACCTCCCCCTCAGGCCACACCAGTTGGCCAGGCCCTTGCGTCGCGGCCGACCGCCATCACCTAACATCCTCCCCCCCTCCACCTCCACCGCGGACCTTGCCCGCCAGCTCAAGCCGCTCACCCCCTTGGCTTTATCCTCGGCCATTTCACGGCTGCGCTCTGAACTCCGGGCTTTTCAATGGCGGCCTCGCCTTTTCGCTTCCGCTCCTTGTCTCCGTCTCGCGGCCTCCCCTCGTGTCCCCGCGCGCGCTCCCAGCCGCGCTCGCCCATTGGCCGACAGCCCCGTCACGTGCGTGACAGCCCCACAAAGGATCACGTGGTCCGTGTCGCACATTTCTCCACCCACCCCCCCCCGCTCTCTCGCTCAATCTCGCGCTCCCCGGCGCCCCCGACCCGTCTCACCACCCCAGGGTCACGTGTTTCCAGGGTTACCAACCCTCCAGGGTTGGCCTGGAGTCGCCAGGGCACTGCCCTCCAAGAAAAATCACAGGGATATTAAAAAAGATTTTTTTTTCATTTTTGTCATGAAATTAACATTTTTTTTCATAATATTTTTCTGGTTTATTGTGAAGTAGGTTTATGGGTGTGAGTATAGGTGGGTCCTATATGATTTAATTACATTTGGAGTCAAGCAGACTGCAAGTTTAAATCATCAAAAGAAGCTCGGTGCTTGACATGCTAATGAATAAACATGGAAGCTGGCTTAGCATGTAAGGTGTGAAGGGAATTTGCATTTTTAGATAAATGAAAGGAGGTTTGGATTTCAAAGGGCTCTTAGTCCCTGTTTATAACTAGCCAGATAAGCAAGGCTAAGGAACGTGTTATTTTTTTCCCCCCCGAGGTTACTGACAATATATATAGTGGCAACATGAAAGTTTTTATATTTTGAGGAAGATACGGTTTCATAGGCATATGAAACAATATAATTTACATATTAAAAAAAGAGAGAAACATATATAAAGGAGAATGAAAGGCTATGATTCTGAAGGCGGTGTAAGATCCAACAGGAGTATGTGAAATAGCCTTAATGAAGCCTTCCACATTTGTGCATAAGTCCGCCGTCTAACAAAGCTGAAGGTGGGGAAAAGTCATTTGGAATTCCACTGTCCAGGGTATTGTGTTAACTTGCTGAGTTTGTTTTAAGTCTAAAATCTATTGTGGAATGTTGCCTTAAAGGGAGTGTAACTGGGAATCAGGTTAATTAGGAAATTTAGGAGTTATTATAGTAGTAATGTGCTTAACATCTTTTATTTTGTTAATAAATATTTTAATTTAATTTTTAAAAATTTCTAAAGGTCTTGGCGGACTTATTACTTCTGAATTCAGTGCACACATCTTGTAATAAATACAAACAGCAAAACCGTTGTGATAGCGCGACCAAGTTTCCTTTGTGGATTTCGTCTGCCTGGCATGCATCATCTGCCTTGTCATAATATTTTCTTTAAACATTCCTCTTTAAGTAGATATAAAAATATTGAACATTGGAAAAAGATTGTTTGGCTGATGGTCAAGCATCATTCGTCATTAGGTAATGAGTCTTTTTGCTTTCCAATTCCAAACCTGTGACCTCTACCACCTAGAAGGGCAGGGGCAGCAGATGCATGGGAACACCACCGCCTGCAAGCTCCAAGCCACTCCACATCCTGATTTGGAACCATATTGAAGTTCCTTCACTGTTGCTGGATCAAAATTCTGGAACTCCCTCCCTAACAGCACTTTGGGTGTACTTACACCACATAGACTGCAGTGGTTCAAGAAGGCAGCTCATCACCACCTTAAGGGCAATTAGGAATGGGCAATACAGTAAATGCTGGCCTAGACAGTGAAGCCCACATCCCATGAACGAATATTAAAAAACTGGTGTAGGAAGGGAGTGCGTCACAAAGGTGGATGTATTGGCTGACTAATGACTGGAGTATGGGGCAAGTAATGTGATGAAACCTCCAGGAATACATTTAATCACAGATGACAATCAATGTGTCTCCAAGTGCCATCTCTTCCCTCCTTCCCAGGGTTATTGTTTCCAGGCACTGTCTCTCCCCCCACCCTTAGTGCCATCTCTCCCCTCCCCCCTCCATCCCAGGATCATGTGTTTCCAGGTTCCATCTCTCCCCTCCACTTGGGGGCTACGTGTTTCCATGTGCCCATTCTATTGTGCTTCGTGCTGTCTTGTAGGGGGTGGGACTGAGTTCCTCCAGTCTCACCAGATGGGAACAAAAATGCCCCATGGCAAGTTCCTGGGCCCACATGCTTTAAAGAAAGAATAATAACATTATGTTCAGTACACAGTGACATACATACATACATTATAATTACATTGTTCTTGAATATCACTGAAAAGAGGGACATGTTGCTGAAGATTTTTGTCTTGCACTCATTGTGACAAATGGAAGAATGCCAAATTTCAAATGATCACAACAATTTATACTGCAAGACTAAAAGCTTCAGCAACATATTTATCTTTTCAGCAATACATCATTCCCGTTCATTCTTTGAGGTGAAGGTGACCATCTGGGCCATTTGGTAGGGACGGGCTCCAGTGAGTACACAGGTGACTGCTACGGCTGATCTGCATCCAGAAAGTTCTGCTGCAAGTAGGACAGGATACCGCAGATGATTGAGTTTTAGATGAGTGGCTGGTTTGGGATTTCCTCTGCTTCTCATTAGCACTTGCTTTCGAAGGAGTTTTTTATTTGGTTGTTCCAGATGCAGCAATTCTGGACAAACTTCTGCCAGAACTCAGGGTTGATATCAAAAGTCCTAAATGAAGCCTTCATAGTGTCCCTGTCCTTTGACCACCGTGAGAGCACACCCAGACTCAAGCTCTCCATAGAGGATTCACTTTGGTTAGTGAGCGTCAGGTATTCTGGCTACATGACCAGCCCAACTCAGTTGTGACTGTCCCAGTATGGTGTGGATCCTTGGTAAGCCAGCTCGGTTGAACACTTCAGGGTCTGGTATTTTGTCCTGCCATCTGACCTTCAGGAGCTTCTAAAGACAGCTCAAGTGATAGCGAAACCGTTCTACGATTCTATGAATTTGCATATATATATATATAAATATATACATATTAATGCAATTAAATAAATGCAAACCAAATTTGTCCTGTTCTCCCAAGTTAATGATTTGTGGGTTGTGTCTGTCAGTAAACTTGAATTCTTCCACTTATATACAGCATATTTTTCAATTGTAAATGGTTTAGGCTGAGCATATTTTTTGCTGACATAAGCATACACAACCGAGTCTCCTATGTACCCTTGTCCTACTCTTCCATGTCCAGTGGCTCATGTGCTGGATGGGATCTGTATCTCATCCATGGGTTCAAGCATCGCCCCAGAAGCTTGACCAGAAATGTACCAGCATTACATGCAAGGAAAGGGGGAGGGAGCATGGGGCAGGGGTATCAGCATGAATTCTAAGCAGAAGAGGGAAGAGCACTTTTTCCAATTGGGGAAGTGAAATAGAGTACCAGTGAAACAAATTTGGAAGGGGTAAAAAATGCCAGGTTGAATTGACAAGAGACAGGAAGATGGGTGACAGTGTGAACTGGGAGGTGTGAAGAGAGTGTCTGAAACAGTGGGGAGTTGGATTGGTTTAGTGTCTCTACAAACTGCATTTTTTTTCTTTATTCTTTCATGGAATGTGGCAAGGCCAGCATTTGTTGCCCATCCCTAATTGTCCTTGAACTGAGTGGCTTGCGAGGCCATTTCAAAGGGCAGTTTAAAGTTGACTACATTGCTGTGGGTCTGGAGTCACATGTAGACCAAACCAGGTAAGGATGGTAGATTTTCTTCCCTAAAGGATATTGGTGAACCAGATGGGTTTTAATGACAATCAACAATGGTTTCATGATTACCGTTACGGAGACCAGCTTTTAAACACAGATTTAGTAATTGCATTTAAATTCCACCAGCTGCCATGGTAAGATTTGAACCTTTGTCCCCAGAGTATTAGCCTGGACTTCTGGATTACTAGTCCATTTACTTTACCATGGAGAGGGATTGAATATCAAAGTGAACTGAGATGAAGGGGCAAAAGAATGACTATTCAGGTAATTTAGGGGTAAATTATTTTATTAAAAATTCAATGTATCTCTACCATCTTAATTAATGACCTATTAATTGTGCAAATTAAAAGTGCTTAAACTTAACCAAATTGCAAGAATGTCAAAATTATTTTATTTTCTTGGCCAGCAATTGGTAAAACTTAGGAGGACATTTGCAATGTTTATTTTCAGTACTTTGTGTATTCACAGGTATAAACATGACAATCCTAACCCATTCATACTCAGTAACATTTACATGACCAACTTGGGATCAAACACAATTTTAAAAAACCAGCCAAAGCACTGACATACATTACTTAAACTACATAGCATAGATTACCCTTTTTGAATACTGAATGGGCGGGATTTTCCAGTCCTGTGCACCGCTGGGATCGTCCGGTCCTGCCGAAAGTCAATGAACTTTTGGTTGGGCCTCTGAACCTCCCACAGCGGGTCCCACCAGGATGGGACCGGAAAATCCCTGCCAATGTCTTTTGCAACTTGTACATTCGTTAACTGCTGACCAACATCGGGAGGATGGGACAGGAAAAGAAGTAGATGTATGGGGAACGGGTGCCGACTAAATGGCTGATATGATATTACCAGGAGACAAATGGAGGTACAATGAGAGAAATAACAGATGTATGAATAGTCGCTTGGTAGTACAGAACTTGAGTGTTGCTGAAAAAAGAGGCATGAGATTGCAACTTTTCATCTTGCACTCATCAGGACAAGTGCAAGAATGACTAATTTTAAAAGGAGCAACCATTTATATTGCATGAGAAAAGTGCGTTGTTTGGCTGACAAGTCGATTCTGATTGGTCAAGGCATTGCCACGGAGAATGTGTATGGAAACTATTGTCCCACATGCTTTTGTTTAATTCAAAAAAGGTGCGGTGCCTGCAAATGTTCCTTTTCTCCAGAGGACAGGTCCCTGCGTATGAATATATGTAACTCTAGCAAGCATAAGTGAGCCACATTGTGAGCCTGACTGGTGATCTTAAATTGGCAAGTGCTGTCCAGTTGTGGAATCACACCTCACGGTAGACATTACCCTGGAATGGTAAGGTAGCTCAAAAATTTGAATAACAGGTGAAGCTAGCCAATTCATGATACTACTATGCAGTAGCAACCCGAGTGGTATTTTCCACTAATAGGATGCTGCCATCAAGCCAAAAAGACATTCTGCCTGCCATGCAAGTGAGTAATGTGGCTAATGAATTTCAGTGCTGCTGTGATGCCAGGTACATAGGCTGCACAACCTGATGGCTGGCAGATTGTATCAAACAGCACATCCTTTTGGCTTTTTGCAATAGGAGAGTACTGACTGTACACAACCAGCCCATACTTGTAAAACTCAGAACATAATGTCTACTGTTCGATGTGATGCTGCAATTGGAAACACTTGCTGAATAATCCCAAGTATGCTGAGAATCACACTAACAACCAATTTAAGATTATCAGTTGGGCTCGCAATGTGGCTCATTTATACCTGCTAGAAGCTACATATATTCATATGCAGGGACCTGTCCTCTGCAGGCAAAAGGAACATGTCCACGCATTGCACATGTTTTGAATTAAATGAAACCACGGGGAACAATAGTTCCTTGGTGCATTCTCCATGGCAACATTTTGACCAATCAGCATTGATTTGCCAGTCAATCAGCAGTCTTTACACATGCAGTATAAATTATTGATCCCTTTGAAATTTGACATTCTTGCATCTGTCCTGATGAGTGCAAAATGAAAAGCTTCGAAAGTACATTTCTTTTTTCAGCAAATGAAAAAGGTGCATGCAAGAAACAACGTGAATATGTACACAATTCAGTCACAATTTGAGCGTTATGCATTCTGTTCTTATTTTTATACTAGCTAAGATCCCATGGCATTGTCAAGACAATGGCACTTTCCAGGAGAAGACATGAGAGTAAAGGGAAGAAGAGGGGCTGAGAGGAAGGGAAGCAGAGAGGAGGAACACAGGAGGGGAGTGAGGAATGGAGAGAGTAGAGACGGGAGCTGAGTCAGAAGGAATAGAATAGGAAGACGAGAAGGAAAGGAAATAGAGGAAAAGGAGATGGATTGGAGTGGAGGAATGGGAACAAGAGAAAATGGGACAACAGAAGTGTGAATTAGGGACGTAGAAGGGTGTAATGGGAAGACCAGAAATGGAACAGGGTGAAGAAGGAACAGAGTGGAGCAGAGAAATAAGAGGAAAGAGCCGCCTCTCAGGGAATGTAATGCACAAAATATAGTACAATATACCTGTCCCTGAAAAAGATTTGCACCTACAAATTATTATTCCCTACATTACAACACTGACTACACTTCAAAATGTACTTCATTAACTGCAAAGTGCTTTGGGCATCCTGAGGTTGTGAAAGGCAGTATATAAATACAAGCCTTTCTTTCTTATTGAGCAACACCCAAGGATCTGCTAATTTTTTAAATAGAAAAACATATCACCCTTAGGGCACTGGAGGGTAAATCATGGAACACGTATCATTATTGCAAAGCAATATATTATTTACAGTAGGAACATAAGAATTATGAGCAAGAGCAGTCTTTATGGCCCCTTTAGCCCGCTTTGTCATTCAACAAGATCACAGTTGATCTTTTACATCAACAACACTTTCCCGCCCTATTCCCACATCTCTTGATTCCCATGTGTCCAAGATAGCGAATTCTGTAAAAAAAAAACTTTGTTTTAGAGTATCATTGAAAATGCAACCTACATGATTTAAATCAGTTTGGAACAGCCTTGTGTTTTTCTCATTATCTGATTAAAGTAACTGTGGGAATTAAATGGAGTTCATTAAACTAAAATTACTCTTTGAATAACAACCAAATATAGCTGGCAACTACTTTGAAAAATGCATATCTGCACTCATTTAAAGAAAACGCCTGTTGGCCAACTGCGCCTAAGTCGTGTAAAGATTGAGAAATGCCATCCATAGCGAGCCTGAGCATACACAAGCAGAGAAAATATAAATCAGTTCTGGTGTCATCTCAGATCATCTTAACTTGCATCATAATAGGGCAAGTACACTGATGCCACTGGAACCTATTGAATTTTTCACTCAAGAATGGTATGTGATGGGATCAACCGAGAAAGTATAGAACATTAAATTAGTTAACAACTTCATTTTTCTTTATTCAAATGACACAATTATATGGACATTTTTTTTTTCTCTACCTGCCATTGCAAGGTAATCATTTTTACCCCCAGCAAGATGGAAAGATGGTGCGGATTATTGAAGCAAACCCTTGCTAGCAGTAAAATAGTTTCAGAAACAAATAAACTCTTGCTGCTCAGAAAGTGATTCAAAACATTTTGAAAGACTATTCAGTCCCTATGTCAAGTGAAAGATATGAAACTAAAGTCCTGCAACGCTCCAGTTGTTAGGCATGGCTACACATCAACATGCCAGGGTGGCCATGAAATCACGTGACTCCAATCAGGCGCTATCACCGCAGAATGCAGCAAGTCAGTGATATAAACAAGTATGCGCTGCCTGGAAACAGCTGGTTAATTTTGCAACATGACCCAGGCAGTAGAAAGCGGTGAAAGTTAAAAAGCAGCTTGGAAACACGCGGCATTTTGAAGGGGGTTCGCTTTTGTTGCCGGTCTTGAAGACGTAAAGGACAGGCTGGGAAGCGGTAATTTGAACAGGAGTGGGGCTCGTGTGTGGGTAAACACCAGCATTGCTAAAGTTGGGTTGAATGGGTGTAACAGTCAAACTCTTGTGACCTGGAGCGAACTTTGTGTCTTGCGCGCAAGTACTCCTTCAGCCTGTCTAAAGGTAGATTGAGGTATCACTGGATCAGGTAAAGTTCGAATTGAATTGTTACACTGCTTTGTTACACTGAGTAGTGAAATTGATGAAAAAATAAAAATACCTGGAAAAGCTCAGCAGATCTGACAGCATCTGCGGAGAGGAACTCGGTTAACGTTTCGAGTCCGTATGACTCTTCATCAGAACTAAGGAAAAATAGGAAAGAGGTGAAATATAAGCTGGTTTAAGGGGAGGTGGGACAGGTAGAGCTGGATAGAGGGCCAGTGATAGGTGGAGATTGCCAAAAAATGTCATGGACAAAAGGACAAAGAGATATTGGCGGTGGTGATATTAGCTAAGAAATGTGCTAATGGGGACATTAAGGGTAGAAAGCAGGACGAGCAAGGTACAGATAGCCCTAGTGGGGGTGGGGTGGGGGGAATCAAAATAGGCTAAAAGGTAGAGATTAAACAATGGATGGAAATACATTTAAAGGTAATGGAAATAGGTGGGAAAAGAAAAATATATATACATTATTGGAAAAAGGGGGATCGGAAATGGGGTGGGGATGGAGGAGAGAGTTCATGATCTAAAGTTCTTCAACTCAATATTCAGTCCGGAAGGCTGTAAAATACCTAGATGGAAGATGAGGTGTTGTTCCTCCAGTTTGTTTTGAGCTTCACTGGAACATTGCAGCAGGCCAATGATGGACATGTGGGCATGAGAGCAGGATGGTGTGTTGAAATGACAAGTGACAGGAAGGTCTGGGTCATGCTTGTGGACAGACCGAAGGTGTTCCACAAAGCGTTCACCCAGTCTGCATTTGGTCTCTACATTGTAGAGGAAACTGCATTGGGAGCAGTGAATGCAGTAGACTAAATTGAGGGAAGTACAAGTGAAATGCTGCTTCACTTGAACGGAGTGTTTGGGCCCTTGGATGGTGAGGGGGGGAAGTAAAGGAGTAGGTGTTGCACCCTCTGCGGTTGCATGGGAAGGTGCCATGGGAGGGGCTTGAGGTGTAGACGGTAATGGAGGAGCGGACCAGGGTGTCCCGGAGGGAACGATCCCTGCGGATGTCGCTGGGGGGGTGAAGGGAAGATGTGTTTGATGGTGGCATCATGCTGGAGTTGGCGGAAATGGCGGAGGATGATCCTTTGAATGCGGAGGCTGGTGGGGTGATAAGTGAGGACAAGGGGGACCCTAACATGTTTCTGGGAGGGAGAGGAAGGTGTGAGGGTGGATGCGTGGGAGATGGGCCGGACACGGTTGAGGGCCCTGTCAACCACCGTGGGTGGAAAACCTTGGTTAAGGAAGAAGGAAGACATGTCAGAGGAACTGTTATTGAGAGTGACATCATCAGAACAGATGCGACGGAGGCAAAGGAACTGAGAGAATGGGATGGAGTCCCTATAGGAAGTGGGGTGTGAAGAGTTGTAGTCAAGGTAGCTGTGGGAGTTGGTAGGCTTGTAATGAATATTGGTGGTCAGTCTATCACCAGAAATTGAGACTGAGAGGTCAAGAAAGGGAAGGGAAGTGTCAGAGATGGACCATGTGAAAATGATGGAGGGGTGGAAATTGGAAGCAAAATTAATACATTTTTCCAGGTCCAGATGAGAGCATGAAGCAGCACCGAAGTAATCATCGATGTACCAGAGGAAGAGTTGTGGGAGGGGGCCAGAGTAGGACTGGAACAAGGAATGTTCCACATACCCCATAAAGAGACAGGCATAACTGGGGCCGATGTGGGTACCCATAGCCACACCTTTTATTTGGAGGAAGTGAGAGGAGTTGAAGGAGAAATTGTTCAGTGAGAGAACAAGTTCAGCCAGACGAAGGAGAGTAGTGGTGGATGGGGATTGTTTGGGCCTCTGTTCGAGGAAGAAGTGGAGAGCCTTCAGACCATCCTGGTGGGGGATGGAGGTGTAGAGGGATTGGACTTCCATGGTGAAGAGGAGGCGGTTGGGGCCAGGAAACTGGAAATTGTTGATATGATGTAGGGTGTCAGAGGAATCACGGATGTAGGTGGGAAGGGACTGGACAAGGGTAGAGAGAATGGAGTCAAGATAACAAGAAATTAATTCCGTGGGGCAGGAACAGACTGACAAGATCGGTCTGCTGGGACAGTCCTGTTTTTGGATTTTGGGTAGGAGGTAGAAGCGGGCCATCCGAGGTTGGGAGATTGTGAGGTTGGAAGGTGTGGAAGGAAGATCTCCGGAGGAGATGAGGTCGGTGACAGTCCTGGAAACAATGGCTTGATGTTCAGTGGTGGGTTCATGGTCCAGGGGGAGGTAGGAGGAAGTGTCTGCGAGTTGACGCTCAGCCTCTGCGAGGTAGAGGTCAGTGTGCCAGATTGAAGCCCTTTGTGACAGTGACTTGGGAGGGGGGATGGAGTTGGATAGAACCTGTGACAGTACAGGAGGTTTACAGGTGTTGGAAAATGTAATATAAATAGTTTAACAAAATAACATAATCGTTTGAGATTATACTTGGGGGGCAAGATATAGAGGAATGGGTTAATGGATATGTTAATGATATTAATGGCTCTAAGAGAGCTGGGAGCAGAACAGCCTGTGTCCTGTCCATTATGAGGTCTTTGTAAATAGGTCTTAATGAAAGGTTTGAAGTTAAACTACACTGATCTCAAGTCTGTCAAAGAGAAGCAAAGCCGCATCAAGGTTCGGTAGACCAAGAAGCCTCACTAATGCTCGGCAACAACATTGATAAGACATCGAAACATTGGTGGCTGCCCCAAGCTTTAGTGCATCCTGGGCCTCAAAATGTGTCAGTCTGCAACACTCAGTAGTGGACAGCTCTTTGCCATTTGCAGATCTACGGTTTAGGCCTCTGTTGGTGGCTGTTGTATGGTTATGTTATTTATAAAGAGCTAGGAGCTAACTGTTATGTCAATGCACATCCAGGGTGTCACAATTAGTGATGCATTGTAGCCAGGTGGCAAGCAAGAATATATCAGTCCACCAGCCACCTATAAGAAATACGTTCCTTGAAGCTCCAGCAATTTGAGTCTAAAAGTGTGAAGACAAATCAGCAGCTGTGCTCTGATTTTTAAAAGGTACTGTCAGTCCCTGTAACATCAAGCAGCAAAGTGTTCTTCTGTATAACCAGACATGGCTAACAAATTGTGATTTGTGCATTAAGATAAAAGCAAAATACTGCAGATGCTGGAAATCTGGAACAAAACCAGATAATGCTAGAAAAACTCAGCAGGTCTGGCAGCATCCGTGGAGAGAGAAATAGAGTCAATGCCTCACGTCCATATGATTCCTCTTCAGGCTCTGTTTCAAATTGTTATTTATTTTGGCCTCAGAGAAACTCCTATCCTTCCAATGTGAACACATTTCATCTGCCTATTGTTCCCACTTAGCATAGCATTGTCTTGGGAAACATTTACTTAAAATAAAATGCACTTAACATTGCTCATCTTAAAGGCCTTTCTGTGGGGAAAAATGGCCAAAGAATCCAAATGAAAATAACTCTCTATTAATCACCGAAATAGTGCCTTTGGATGTAACAAATATATCAAACAGCTTAACTCTTGGACAGGTCAGGCCTGAGTATGAACTGTGAGAGTAGCTACTGAAAAGAGAGGTTTTTGAAGGGAATGAGAAATGAGTGAAGATGGAGAGGTTTAGACAGATTAGGATGAAGGGGGATGTGTGGCTGGAGAAGATTGTAGGAGTAAGGAGAAGTGAGGATGTGGAGGAATTTGAATGTGAGGATTTTTGAATTAATTCGCTGAGGGAAGTTGGTAAGAATAGGAAAGTTGGTGGTGATGTGTGAATGCCCTTCATTTGTTAACAAGGACCTTGCCATCATGAACTCAATTGTGGATGATTGCATCACCATCGTGCTCCTGACTGACACCTGGTGTAGGGATGATGACACCTTTCCCCTAAATGCAGCCTCCTGGCCTGGTTAAACCTTTCATCCAGACCGTTGGGGTGGCCGTGTGACTCTTGTCACCAAATCACACTTTGGTCTGTCCCCCTGCTCCTCTGGAATGTTCTCCTTCTTTGAGCACCTCTCCTTGTTTCATCCCTCTCACCCCTAATTTAAAACACTCATTCTCTACCACCCACCCAAGTACTATTTAAAAATGTTCTCACCAAGATATCTTCACTTTTTTCCTCCCTCAGCCTCTGCCCCAAGTGACTTCTCAACCTTGGTGATTGCAGCCTCCATCTTGATTAATCATGCTGCCTGTTCTCCTTAGTTCATTGCCCTCCTACCCCGTCCTTAATCTCTCCTTCCATATAAACTCCCCAACCGATGCTCACGGACACCCCATTGACCTAGCTGTCTCACATGGCCTCACTACTCCTATTGTGTGAATCACAGATAAGCCTATCTCTGATCACTTCCTTATATCACTCTGCACCCATTTCTCCCTTCTCCCTCCCAAACCCACTGACTTCTATGTCACCCCAGGAAATTAACACTCTACTAATTAGAAGCTCATTTCCATCTTCCATTCACCATGATGTTTCTGCAGCTACACATTTTCTCAACCCCACCTTCAACCCTCGCCCCCCCCTTTTGTTGCCCTAGTCCCCAGTAACACCAATAATCTCTCTTTCACTCTGACTGTTTCCCCAGTTGGGCTGTCATCTCTGTTTTCAAGTCCAAGGACAGAGACTGGAACAGATATGGTGGCCAGTTGGTTTAGCCATTCGTTGTTAGGTCTTACTGGAGCAAATGTAGCACTGTCAGGTCTTTCCCACGTCTGCCAATGCTGCTCATTATTCCAGAATCATCCAGGAATACAATGATCATCCCCAGCTCCCTTTATTGCAAACTGACTTTTTAAACCCTTCCCCTCACCCTTCCATGCTCATCTCCCACAAGTCCAAGGAACCTGTTGTCACTTGGAGCTTCTTGGTCACTAAGATTGAGACATTTTGACATAGCTGTCTCTGTCACGTCCCTCCCTTCCCCTAGCTCTGTGTTGTCCAATAGGATTTTGATGCCGGCCAAACTTGTGACAATCAAGCAGTCATATTCACCACATGATACTAGGTATAAAAATATGGAGTGTCAGCTTGGCTCAGTTGGTAACTCTCACCTCTGAGTCACAAGGTTCCAGATTCAAGTCCCACACTCCAGGGCTTGAGTTCATAAATCAAGGCCTTATGTTCCTGCTTGGTTTTTGTCAGTGTTGAACTGTAATATAATAATGAGCAACAATTCAAATTGTTTAGTCCCATATTAAGGAAAGTGAATTGATTTATGGTTTCTCCCTCAGTTTATTTTTAGTTTTCTTCCTTCTTTCTGGCCTATTACAAAGGTTTATGTTGCTCTTTTTCAAGTGTCTACTGACCTTTGGCTCCTTTTTCTGCTTTGACATGCCCAGTGTGCTTCCGCAGCAGTTCCAGGGAGAGGGTGAGTACAGAATTGTGCAGAGAATGAATACGTTGCCTGATGAGGGACTGGTGATGCCGGATTCTGTCCTCCAGCTAAAGGAACACACCTCCATTGTACTCTGGCTGTTTACCCTGGATATATACAATATTGTTGGCCACCATTTCAGAGACTCCTGGCTACTTGTTGAACTTGTTCTGTGTGCAGCAATAAAATTCTCCTCTTGCTCTTTCTCCAAATCAAATGTCACCATTGGCTGAGAAAGTGGATGCTGGTTTTGGGTGAACTGGGATGCATGACTACCCACCCAAGGTCAATTTCTCCCTTGCATTTCTCTCCCCACTGACAGTGGGTTGAATGTGACCCTCTGCTGGCATGATGCTATGGGTTGATGGTTCAGAATTGTCCAAATGATTTCTTCAAAGACAGCCAGGAAAGTAGTGGGGGAAAAATCATGTATATAACACCTTTTGACAAAGAATCTCTTCATTCAGAGTGATAAATGACCTATCGTGTATGATGGTGGGCACATTAGGGTTATTATAGTTTTTGAAGTTGGGTACGAGCTGTTACCAAGTTATTATTCTTCTATCACCTTCTCAAGGGCAATTAGGATGGACAATAAATGTTAGCCTAGCTGGTGATGCCAACAACCTGTGAAAGAATTAAAGAAAAAACAATTTCTGCTGCTTTGAATTTTATTTGAAACTTTACTGACTAGAGTTGTAGAAACTGATCTATGTGGTCATTTGGTGGTACAGAACTTGAACATTGCTGAAAAAAGTGGCACTGGAGAGAGTACAGAGGAGATTCACAAGAATGATTCCTGGGATTAAGAACTGTAGCTATGAGGATAGATTGGGACTGTTTTCCTTAGATGAAAGAAGGCTGAGAGGAGTATTGATGGAGGTATTCAAGATCCTGAGGGGTATGGACAGGGTATATAGTGAGAAACTGTTCCCTCTCAAGAGAACATCAAGAACTAGAGGGCATAGAATTGAAATAATTGCCAAAAGGAGTAAAAGTGATGTGAGGAAAACATTTTTCACCCAGGGGGTGATTGGAGTCTGGAACAAACTTTCTGAAATGGTGGCGGAGACAGGTTTGATCGAGGTACTTGAAAGGGAATTGGATTGCTACCTGAAAAGCGAGAATATGCAAGGTTACAGGGATAAGGCAGGGGAGTGGGATTAGGTAGAATGCTGTTTCAGCGAGCCAGTGCAGACTTGATGGGTTGAATGTCCTCCTTCTGCATTGTAAAGATACTGTGATGTCTCTTTCAGTAATACTCAATCTATATAACTTCATGGTATGGTCCATTAGCCTCTTGGGAGGGATGAATTTGTTGCAGGAATGTAACTGATTTTCAATCTAATTTAAAGTGACAATGTATTAAAACAAAGCAGTTATATAGCTGGCAATACATATAATCTGAAATATCTTTTTCCCCTACTTTAACTGTAAATTTAATGTGAATTATCTTTTCAATATTTAGCAGATTTTCAGTTGGTCCTGGGTGCTGGGAAATTACTATAGAAGTCACATGAGCTAAACCTGTAAGGATGATTTTTGATGTGAATGATTATAGATTCTGATTGGTTCCAAGGCCAAAGGCTCAGCATCTAGGACATGAAATGTTTAGGTTGTCAGAGTGTAGGTCTGTCCTGATGCAGCACTTTCTGATGTACCTGCATAATAATTGTGACCTCTGTCTTTCTAGAATCTCACTTGTCCCAATTGTGACCAATGGGACAACAGATTGTGTGGAGGGACTAGGGATTACCCCACAATAATTCAACCTTCTCTATGCTATCTATGCATGGACATGAGAAGCCTCTACACACTGTAACAAATACTCACTGTAAAACTGCCCTCTTCATCTTGTACTTTTATCTCAGTTTGAAGCTGATTCTATATGGTGAACACCAGTACAGCAGTCTATTCTTGACCATTCTTATCTTAAACCTCAATAAATTTGTTCAACTATCATTGGTCTTGTCAGGTGAGTAAAAAGCTTATCAGACTCTGGTAGCTAATCTAGTTCTGTCCAGCCTTGATCATTGAATTTCTGATGACCATGATTTCCTTGGCTCCATTTTTGTCCCACATCTCTTCGCTGAAGCATCCGTTTGTACTAAATTACTGAAATGCTTTAAGATATTTCTCTTGATGTTCCTTCCCTTTTAAACTTCTTTACTTACTTTCTCCCTTATTCCTTTGTCAAGTGATGATGCTCAATGGGCATCTGCCACCCTATGGCATCTTTCTCTTTCTTGATGTGAGCTGAGGCGGAGAGTGTCTGCAGTCTGTTCGAACGTGGTCATCTTCTTTGATTCTAATTCACTCTGGCCCAACCAAAGCATTTTCCAGCAGTGGTTATTAGTCTGTAATTAGAAACGAGAACTCCAGGCAGTTTCTCTCTCTTTTAGTTTCCTTTCCTCCAGCTCAAGGAATTTGATCTTTTTCATAACGTCACCCTCTTGCAATTAGCTGACCTGTGGCTTTCTGCTCTTAACAGCTCGATCACACATTGTCTTTTCCAACTGAAACATCCTTTCTGAATTGACAAAGAACATGTTTTATAAAATCAATACTGTATGTGACCTTCTGCCCAAGGCTCAGCTTTCATTGTTGTCACTAGTAGTGATCATGTTAGTTTTAGGACGTTCTGATTAGATCGAAGAAGATCAGAATGACACGCAATATTCTACTGGACATTGGCCTTTCTTAATAACCCAATTGCTGTAAAACCTCATTGGCAGAGACTGGAACATAAGAAGAGAATCAGCCCATTCAGCCCGTCAAGCCTGCTCCACCATTCAATTAGATCGTGGCTGATCATCTACCACAATGCTGCTTTCCCAAACTATCTCCATATCCCTTGATATCATTAGTCTCCACAAATCTATCAATTCCTGTCTTGAACATGCGCAGTGATCGAGCTTCCACAGCTCTTGGGGATGGGGAATTCCAAAGATTCACCACCCTCTGAGTGAAGAAATTCCTCCTCCTCTCAGTCTTAAATGGCCCACCCCTTATCCTGAGATTATAGCCAGAATTTTATGTCCCGCGGGCAGGCATGTGCCCGACCAGTCTGTCCCGAAATAGCGCGTGATGATGTCAGGTCAGCATCCCAATGCGCACTCACACGATATCTTGCTCAGCAGGCCCTCGGCAGTCAGAAGGGTGTCCGCTGACAATTATACAGGCAATTAAGCCCATTAAGTAGGCAATTGAAAGCGCTCTATCGAGGCCTGTCCATTTTTACCCTTGGCAGGTGGGCCAATCGACCAGGCGGCCTTTATGTTTTTTCACAAAGCTCTATCCAGGGTGGGATGAAATCTCCATGGGGCAATAAAGTGAAAAGGGATATCTGGGGACTTTTTTTTTATGAGGTACGCTTTCAGATGTTTGATTGCGGTGCATGGAAACACTTTGCAGCATTTTTTTATTTTGTTTATTTTATTCTGTGGAGGTTGGCAGCTCCCTGAGGTATCAGTCTGCCTTCAGGGAGATCAGTGGAAGTGCTCACCAGCACCCGTGATGATGATATCGGTGCCCACCCTCTTCCCGCTGCCAGTGGCAGTGCTGAGCCTTTCTCAGGACGTGTTTCGTGCTGGCTGACCATTACTTGACCAGCCAGCGTGAAATCGCAGTCAGGGGCCGATCACAGTCGGGGACCCGTTTCCCGTCTGCTCCTGAGTCCGCCGATTGCAAGCGCCCGATGAATGAAAAATTCAGACCTACATCCCCTGGTTTTAGAGTCAGCATCTTGTCTATATCCACCCTGTCACACCCTGTAAGAATTTCGTAAGTTTCAATAAAGTCCTCCCTCGTTCTTCGAAACTAGGGAATATGGACCCAGAATCTTCAATCTCTCCTCGTAAGACAATCCTGCCACCCCGGACATTAATCTGGTGATCCTGCGTTGCACTCCCTCTATGACAAGAATATTCTTCCTTAGATAAGGGGACCAAAACTATGCACAATACCCAGCAGAGGTGGCGGCATAGTGACATACAGTTAGGAAGGAGTTGCCCTGGGAGTTTTCAACATCAACTCCGGACCCCATGACATCTCATGGCATCAGGTCAAACATGGGTAAGGAAACCTCCTGCTGATTACCACGTACTTCCCTCCCTCATCTGATGAATCAGTGCTCCTCCATGTTGAACACCCCTTGGAGGGTGGCAAGGGCACAGAAAGTATTCTGGGAGATTTCAGTGCCCATCACCAAGAATGGCTTGGTAGCACTGCTAATGATCGAACTGGCTGAGTCCGCAATGACATAGCTGCTAGACTGGGTCTGCGGCAGGTGATGAAGGAACCAACAATAGGGAAAATCATACTTGACGTCATCCTCACCAACTGCCTGCCGCAGATGCGTCTGTCCATGACAGTATTGGTAGGAGCGACCACCGCTCAGTCCTTGTGGAGACGAAGCCCTGCCTTCGCATCGAGGATTCCCTCCATCGTGTTATGTGGCACTACCGCTGTACTAAATGGGATAGACTTTGAACAGATCTAGCAACTCAAGATTGGACATCCATGAGGCGCTGTGGGCCATCAGCAGCAGCAGAATTGTACTCGAATAACCTCATGGCCCAGCACATCCTCCACTCTACCATTACCATCAAGCCAGGGGATTAACCCTGATTCAATGAAGAGTGCAGGAGGGCATGTCAGGAACAGCACCAGGCTTACCTAAAAATGAGGTGTCAACATGGTGAAGTTATAACACAGGACTACTTGTGTGCCAAGCAGCATAAGCAGCAAGTGATATATAGAGCTAAGCCATCCCACAACCAGTGGATCAGATCTAAGCTCTGCAGTCTTGCCATTCCAGTCCTGAATGGTGGTGGACAATTAAACAATTCACTAGAAGAGGACGCTCCACAAATATCCCCATCCTCAATGATGGGGGAGCCCAGCACATCAGTGCAAAAGATAAGGCTGAAGCATTTGCCACATTCTTCAGCCAGAAGTGCCGAGTGGATGATCCATCTTGGCCTCCTCTGGAGGTCTCCAGCATCACAGATGCCAGTCTTCAGCCAATTCGATTTACTCCACGTGATATCAAGAAACAGCTGAAGGCACTGGATACTGCAAAGGCTATGGGCCCTGACGATATTCCAGCAATAGTACTGAAGACTTGTGTTCCAGAACTTGCCACACCCCTAGCCAAGCTGTTCCAGTACAGCTACAACACTGGTATCTACTCGGCTATGTGGAAAATTACCCAGGTATGTACTGTACACAAAAAGGACAAATCCAACCCGGCTAATTACTGCCCCATCAGTCTACTTGACAATCAGTAAAGTAATGGAAGGGGTCATCAACAGTGCTATCAAGTGGCACTTGCTTAGCAATAACCTGCTCACTGATGCCTAGTTTGGGTTCCGCCAGGGCCACTCAGCTCTTGATCTCATTACAGCCTTGGTTTAAACATGGACAAAAGAACTGAACTCCCGAGGTGAGGTGAGAGTGACTGCCCTTGACTTCAAGGCTGCATTTGACAGAGTCAAGGAGCCCTAGCAAAACTGGAGTCAATGGGAATCAGGCGGAAAGCTCTCTGCTGGTTGGAGTCATACTTAGCACAAAGGAAGATGGTTGTGGTTGTTGGAGGTCAGTCATCTCAGCTCCAGGACATCACCGCAGGAGTTCCTCAGGATAGTGTCCTTGGCTCAACCATCTTCAGCTGTTTCATCAATGACCTTCCTTTCATTGTAAGGTCAGAAGTGGGGATGTTCACTGCACAATATTCAGCACCATTTGCGACTCCTCAGATACTAAAGCAGTCCACGTCCAAATGCAGCAAGACCTGGACAATATCCAGGATTGGGCTGACAAATGGAAAGTAACATTCCTGCCACACAAGTGTCAGGCATTGACCATCTCCAACAAGAGAGGATCCAACTATCGCCCCTTAATGTTGACTGAATCCCCCACTATCAACAACCTGGGGTTATCATTGACCAGAAACTGAACTGGACTAGCCATATAAATACTGTGGCTACAAGAGCAGGTCAGAGGTTAGGAATCATGTGACGACTAACTCACCTCCTGACTCCCCAAAGCCTGGTGACCATCTATAAGACACAAGTCAGGAGCATGATGGAACACTCCCCACTTGCTTGGATGAGTGCAGCTCCCACAACACTCAAGAAGCTTGACACCATCCAGGACAAAGCAGCCCACTTGATTGCCACCCCATCCACAAACACTCACTCCCTCCACCATCAACGCACAGTAGCAGCAATGTGTACCATCGAAAAGATGCACTGCAGGAATTCACCAAGGTTCCTTCAGCAGCACCTTCCAAACCCATGGCCATTATCATCTAGAAGGAGAAGGGCAGCAGATCCATGGGAACACCACCATCTGGAAGTTCCCCTCCAAGTCACTCACCATCCTGGCTTTGAAATATATCGCGGTTCCTTCATTGTCACTGGGTCAAAGTCCTGGAACTCCGTTCGTAACAGCATTGTGGGAGGATGAAGATGAGTTCCAACCCAGCTTTATTGCTTTGAAGAGAACAAAATTCCTCAATGGTTTTTTGCATTTTATTCCTAAATTGTATTTTCTCTCCTGTAGTAATGCTGTGGTGGTGATACTGGCTGGTTTCTTCATAGACAAGCTGGGAAATTGTGGCGAGTCTGAAGAACAGTATGAACACGGGAATGTAACCTAGAACACCTCAGCCTGGTAGAAGAGGTGATTTCAGATTTCAATTGATGCTCCACATAGTAAGACTAATGTGTCCCAGATGTGTGTTGAATTGTGTTAGCCCCTGGAAATAGAAGATTACATCCGACTTTTAAAAACCTTGTTCCCATGCAGTGGTGGGTAAAGTGGGGGGAGTGGGGGAAACCTGGGACAGAATCTTTCCTACCCAGTCAACATTTGGGGGCTGTAGGAGATTTGTGCCCTCCAGTCTGTGAGCCTCAGCAGAGGCTTAAACTTATTTCTTTGTGGCTTTTACATCTTGTAATTCCCTGTCATTCACTCCAATAGTGCAATATCATTGCTGGTCTCTCACACACGTTTCCTGGTCATTGTACAGTTGTGCTGGCCAACTTAATTGTACAACTTTCCTGACTTTTGTCCTTTGATCATTTTTGCATTATCAGCATTGCATTCCTCCAGTTATTTTAATGTATCCTTTTGTTTTTGCCTATATTTTCTTTTGTTCCTTTTTTTAACCACATACTATTTAAAGATCATTTACTAAGATAGCTCACAGTGTCCTTTCCATGGCCCAACTATTCCACTGGGAAATAGCATTTGCGCCACACAAGTGCCAGGCAATGACCGTCTCCAACAAGAGAGAAACTAATCATCTCCCTTGACCTTCAATGGCATTACCAGTGCTGAAACACTATTATCAAAATTCTGGGGGTTACCATTGACCAGAAACTGAACTGAACTAGCCATATAAATACTGTGGCTACAAGAGCAGGTCAGAGGCTGGGAATTCCATGGCAAGTGACTCACCTCCTGACTCCCCAAAGCTGTCCGCCATTGACAAGGCTCAATTCAAGAGTGTGATGGAATAATCTCTGATTGCCTGGATTAGTGCAGCTCCATCAACACTCAAGAAGCTCAGATTTGCATATTTATATGATGTATTATTTGTTATTCTATACTGTATGTTACAACGCTGCTTTATTGCTGGTTTATTTTTGCTGGGTTTTGTTAATTTTCAGATATTAAAATGGGGTCACATTGGAAGGTAATTTATGAAGCGCTGGTTTAATCCCGTATGATAAAGATTTTTAGTGCTTTAGTGTCCCCAAGATTTTGGTAGTTTCTAAACCAGCTGCACTACATTGCTACATATAAATAAAATTTAATTTTCTCCACAAATGTTCTTTTCACTCCTGCTCTGAATCAGTCTAAAAACACATGGTCAGTTTTTAACTTTTGACAATAGTGTAAAACAGACATTGTTGACCATCTCTGAAGAAGAGTCATACAGACTCAAAACGTTAGCTCTGTTTCTCTCTCCACAGATGCTGTCAGACCTGCTAAGTTTTGCCAGCATTTTCTGTTTTTATTTTATATTATTGTTGACCAATTGCCTGTTTCCATTCCAGTGACTTAAGGGAGTGGTCCATAAAGGGCAACTGTCTATTTTGTGCTATTGGCAAAAGTTAAAAATACCATCCCCTGAGTTAGACAGATTTTTCAATTCAATTCAATTCAATTTCACTTTATTGTCTAATACTGAAATTCATTTTGGGTATATTGCTCATTCATTAAAAAAGATATAGAAATGAATAATAACACAAAAGAAAGAAAACTACCTTATCACAGAAATCTAACTTTGATTAAAATATATTAAAAACTATTCCAGTACATTAAAATAATCAGTCAGCGAGTCCCATCATGAGAAGCCATCAAACTCCTGCTAAGAGTTCTTATAGAGAAGGACACGAATGAGTTCAAGAGCCGATTGTCCTGCTTCTGAGGGATTGTAGCCTTTTTCCTGAACGCATCCAACAGCAATCCTGAAACAAGGAGTGACTCTCACTGTTCATAACTATCTTTTATTTTCATCAAAGTTCTTGGAGAGCAGGTTTTGTCAAGAAAGATCTGCTCATCAATTACCCTTCCTGTCTGATTCAATAATCTCTGAAACCTTAAACAATCTTCTTCAATAAGACAGCAATACCAGGTGAGACACCTGAAAGGGATAACACTTGCAACTACAGCCATATAAAAGAGTTTCATGATTGCTGGATCTACTCGAAAGGATTTAAACTTTCTGAGGTAGTATAATTGTGCATGTCCCTTGCCAACCATATCTCTACACAGTTCCCTCCCCCAGTTCAGCTCATCACCTAATTTTATATCTAGATACTTGTAGCTGGTAACTTTTTCAATGTCCACATCTCGGGTTGCCAACTGTGAATAAATTCCTGGAGGTTTCATCACATGACATGCCCCCACACCCCAGCCATTTGCTGGCCAATTCATCCAACCTTGTGATGTACCGCCTTCCTCTCCCAATTGGAAAGTGAAAAGACTCATTACCCAATCGGATGATGGTTGACTGTCAATATTATTATATCTGGTAAAGAGCAATGTTCAAAGCAAATAAAAGAAAAATCTATATTTTTTTAATGTCCCCAAGATATTTCTCAGGGTTGCACACAGCAGTGTCCTGGAGATTGATCTTCAATTCCTGGACACTCCAGGCCAATTTTGGAGGGTTGGCAACCCTATCCATGAATTGTCACAGGAACAATTTTGATTGACAATGGAGTCAAGGGTTATGGGGCACAGGCAGGAGAGTGGAGTAGAGGCCACAGTGGGCTCAAGGGACCGAATGGCCTACTCCTGTTCCTATTTCTTATATTCTTGTGAGATTTTCCCCCTTCTCCTCCCCCCAGACTTGAAGACACAATAGCCAATTCTGCTACTGCTGTTGCACAGAGCTCATTCAAAATCGTTCGCAGTTAAAACTGAGGACATTTCTCGTCGGTATGATTTGTGAGCCTCTGGACAAATTAATGGCAATCTTGGTGAGCCATGCCAAAATATAATAACAAATGTACAATCTTTAATTGTAGCATTTTGTGTACCAGGAAAAAAATATGGGGAAGTGTTTGAATGGGACCCTGCTTTTATAGTCAGCAATTAGAGAACTGGTTATCATAAATAAATGTACCTTTGCCAAGTTTGCTGGCAAACAGGAAAATATGGGGCTCTGATTGATAAGAAAACCAGAGTAGGTGTAAAATGAGCAGCTATCACCTGCTTTATGCACTGTGATTAAAGCAGAAAATTTCTCCTCGAGTGCAGTTGGAAAAGTGGATGTTGCAAAAGAATTGCAGAGCAATTTAAATATTGGACCATAAATGTGCATATATGTATATGATGAATGGAACTGAAAATAGCAAAATGCCTGGCAGATGTGGTTAAGCAGTTTGAAGCAGCTGATGGGTTTGGGAATGTGTCACTCAAACAGATGACACCTCCAGAGGTTACATAGGGGCTGTAAAATTTACTGGCATTAAATTCTATTCAGCACAAAATGTGGCGCCTTTCTACATTCTCTCCCATGCTAACACAAGATTGATTCGATGTGTAAAATCAATGAGCCATGAGTAAAAGGTTAGAGAAGTTTAAACACTATAGTCTACAAAAAGAGGTTAAACAAAAGCTCATTGTGTATTCACAATGTAGACTAGTACATAGGGTTGCCAACTGTCATCAAATGTATTCCTGCGGCAGAATTTAGCCCTTGTCGGGTGGGTTTGGCGGGGGTTGGGCGGGTCCGGTCAGGAAGCCACTCACAATGGGGGCTGGGCCGCAATTTCAAGATAGTGGGCCAATTAAGGCCTGCCCAGCATGAAACACGAGCGGCAGCGCTGCCTGTATGGGGGGGGGGGGGGGGGGGGGGGGGGGGGGGGGGGGGGGGTGTGGGGGGGTGGTGAGTGCAAGCACCGAATTCGCACATGCGCACAAGTGCACACTTGCAAATCTCCCTGAGGCACAGAGCTGCCTCAGAGAGATGAAGAGTTTTCAGAAAAATAAATAAAGGCTCATAAGATTTTATAAAACATGTCCCCCTCATGTGACTCTGTTACATGAGTGGGGACATGTTATTAATTAAATTTTAACGTTTTAATTTTTTATTTGCTTTCGGAAACCTCATCCAGCCCAGTGGACATCCATGGAGTCCTGTGGGGCAGCAGCAGCAGAATTGTATTCGACTGTAATCTATAACCTTATGGCCTGGCTAATCTCACACTCTACTATTCCCATCAAGCTGGGGGATCAACCCTGGACCAATGGAAAGTGCAGGAGGGCATGCCAGGAGCAGCTCCAGGCGTTCCTAAATTTGAGGTGTCAACCTGGTGAAGCTACAACACAGGATTACTTCCATGCCAAACAGTGGAAGCAGCAAGTGATAGAAAGAGCTAAGCGATCCTACAACCAACAGATCTAAGCTCTGCAGTCCTGCCACATCCAGTTGGGGAAGGTGGTGGGCAATTAAGCAACTAAATGGAGGAGGAAGCTCCACAAATATCCCCATTCTCAGTGATAGGGGAGCCCAGCACATCAGTGCAAAAGACAAGGCTGAAGCATTCAGAACCATCTTCAGCCCGGTGGGCTGAGTGGATGATCCATCTCGCCCTCCTCTAGAGGTCTCCAGTGTCACAGATGCCAGTCTTCAGCCAATTCGATTCACTCCACATGATATCAAGAAATGGCGGAAAGCACTGGATACTGCAAAGGCTATGGACCCTGACAATATTCTGGCAATAGTACTGAAGACTTGTGCTCCAGAACTAGCTGTGCCCCTAGCCAAACTGTTCCAGCACAGTTACAACACTGTCATCTCCCTGGCAATGTAGAAAATTGCCCAGGTATGTCCTGTCCACAGAAAATGGGACAAATCCAACACAGCAAATTACCACCCCACCAGTCTACTCTTGATCATCATCAAGTGGCACTTACTCAGCAACAAACTGCTGCAAGGATGGAGTCCAGAGTTTTAGCAAAAGCCAGGCGGGAGGGCAGGTCGGGGGTGGGTGGGTTGGGGGGGGAGGGGGGGGGGTGCACTCGGCTCCCTGTTTATCCGAAGGGTGCCTCGGTCCCCATCTGGAGGAGGTGGCTGCCAGAAGGGACACCCTGGTCCTCAGAGATGGGAGGAGGTGGCAGACCGGGTGTCGTGGTGTGGCATCCCTGGGAGCAGTGCGGGAAGCGCTTCAGTGACCTGCTACGCTCAGGAAGGGTGAGTACCATGTTGGCGTGGGTCAGTGTGTTCAATTGTTTTGGGCTAGCCATCCCCACCCCCACCCATGAGCTCAGGGGTGTTAGAGTGCCAACTGTCAATCACGCCGGAGATGGCCAAGGGGAATGAGCCCTGGCGGCTTTGACTGAATGCCTTGCAGCTCGAGGCCCACGACTCGGATCTGCCCTGCATGGTGGTGCTCAGCTGGGATTGGCCAGGCTGCAATGGCTCTGCAGGTACAGAGTGGACTAATCAATGCTCCTCTGTCCTTTCAGGAGAAGACATCCCATAACAATAGTGAGTGGGGACTGGCAGAGGCTCCCAAACCTGCTCATCCTCTCCCGCTATGAGCAGGAGGCCTTGGAGCTCGAGAGGTGCCATGCACCTCGGTTTAGCGGCCATGGTGAGGCTGGGTTGTCAGACGTGGTTAAGAGTGCAGTGCACTGAGGTGAGAATTTCGGCTCGTGCAACCATACTAGTGCAGTCTCATCATTGATGTCAGCATCAAACCTTGAGTCCCCATTGATAATTGAAAGAAGAGGGCACCATGATGCAGATCTCCATTGTCTCACCAGGGTGCCTGGCATGCACGGTGACAGTGTGAAGACTTTAACCTGTCCTTCTTCTCCCTTTTAGGTTCGCCAGCAGGCGTTCGCTCTCCGGAACCTGAAGGGCCACCCTGACCCAAGCACCTGAGTCACACCCGGTGTCTGAAGCAGATACCAGCACTTCGGTGGGTATTAGTTCGGCGGATAGTATCTTGGTGAACATTGGTGAGGGCATGTCACACAGGCACTGACCTCAGCTGGTCTGTGACTGTATGGGAGATGGATGGAGCACCCGATATCCCAGCTAGGTGCCCGTCCATTATTGGTGAGCAGGGAGGTCCAGAGCGACTTCACGTTGGTGCACGAGCTACCTGTGGGCTCCTCTCAGGGCGCTCCGGATGAGGGCCGCAGCTCCTCCGCCCGTCTGCCAGTGCCCTCTGTCGCATCTGATGAGGCTACGGCGACTGGGTAGATGCCAGCTGTGGCATTAGCTGCTCCCTCCCAGGAGGGGCCAGCACGGGCTTCACTGGCCAGAGGGTGACTGCCAAAGTCATCAAGGCCAACAGGACAGCAGGGTCAGCAGGCTGTCTCCAAAGCTGGTGCCAGCGAGCGGGGAGCATCTAGACGTAGCACCCATAAACATAAATTTAAAGCACCTTAAGCACAAGAGGAACTGCTCACTGGTGATCTTTTGTTCCCCCATTTTTTTTCCTTTTTTAGTGGCATGACTACCAACACAGTTTCTTTTCTGTTCAAGACCATGTGTGTTCAAACATACAATTAAATTTGCTTTTGTGTTATTGGCCTGAGTATGTTTCATTTGTTTTGTAGGTGCAGGGTAGGCCTGTATGTAATGTTGGACGTGGGTGGCTCGAAACTTTGTTGCACAGGCACTGAGTGTATCTTGGGGTCCAAGGAAAGGGTCATTTCTGTGATTCTTGATGGATGCGGCAGCCCTGGCATGAGGTGATAGTTCTTATTTGGCAGGCTAGCTGAAGGAGCGTTGGATCAAGGCGTCCCTGGTGTCCCTGCCTCCCTGGAGGATACCGAGGTCTGGGTCCACACCCTCAGCATTCTCCTCGCCAAGCTCCTCTTCTGACTCACTACTGGATTCATCCTCTGTAGCCTGTGCAGTTGTGTCAACATCCTCTTCCTCCAGTGGGTCCCCCCTTGCCAGTGCCAGATTGTGGAGAGTGCAACACGCAACCACTATCAGTGACACCCGCTCTGAGGGGGGCGGGGGTATTGGAGTGTGCCCCCTGAACGGTCCAGGCATCGGAAGTGCACCTTGAGAAGACCTATGGTTCTCTCTATCGCCGCCCTTGTGGAGCCGTGGCTCCTGTTGTACCGCTGCTCTGCCTCTGTTCTTGGGTGGTGGAGAGGTCTCATGAGCCACCTTTTCAAGGGATAGCCCTTGTCACCCAGAAGCTATCCATCCAGCCAAGCCGGAGCACTGAAGAGCCTCGGCATCTGGGAGTGTCTGAGGATGTAGGCATCGTGGGAGCTGCCAGGGTACCTTGCACAGACTTGTAGGATCAGCATCCGGTGATCACACACTATCTGCACGTTCATGGAGTGGAAGCCCTTCCTGTTGATGAAGGCACCGGGCTCACCTGCTGGCACCTTGATGGCCACATGTGTACAGTCTATAGCACCCTGGACACAGGGGAACCCAGCAATCGCTGCAAAGCCTGGCTGGCCTTGTCCATATAGTAATGAATAAAGGTCAATAACCGCCTGAACACAGCTTCTGTTACCAGCTTGACACAACTGTGGACAGCTGATTGGGAGACTCCACACAGATCCCCCAGTGAGCCCTGGAGGCATAGAAGTTGAGGGCCACTGTGATCTTCAGAACCACTGGCATGGGGTACCCACACACACACAGTCAGGACTGATCTCAGGCCCAATCATCTGGCAAATGGAGGTCACAGTCTCCCTGGAGAGACGGACCCTCCTTCGCCATTGCACCTCAGACATATTGAGGCAGCTGCATCACCGCCTGTAAACCCTGGCTGCAGGATAGTGACGTCTTCTGTGGCCCCTTCCACCTTGGACTTCCTGCTGGTCCTGCACCCCCTGAGCCTGCGCCTCTCTCCCCACAGGTCACTCCTATGGAGGCTGCATAGGGACACCTGGCCTCCCCTCCCTTCTGCTCCTTTCTTCCTCCTCAGAGGAGGTGCCTCCAGCGGAGACCACAATCCCCATTCCCAGGGTAAGGGAAGGCAGTCTGATACCTGGAAGGGTCCACACGGTTTGAATCCTCAGGGGGCCCTGGAGACACCAATGAGTCCAGAAATGAAACAAAAACAGAAAATGCTGGAAAAACTCAGCAGGTCTGACAGTAACTGTTGAGAGAGAAAAAACAAAGTTAATATTTCGAGTCCGTATGACCGTTCTTCAGAGTTGAAGAGAAGTGGAAATGTGATGAAATTTATACTGTTTAAAGGGGGTGGGAGTGGGGCAGGTGGAGCTGGATAGGAGGCCAGCGATAGGTGGGGACAAAGGAGGGGTTGACAAAGATGTCATGAACTAAAGGACAAAGGGAGTGATAATGGTAAAAACAAAAAACTGCGCCAGACCTGCTGAGTTTTTCCAGGTAATTCTGTTTTTGTTTTGAGTGATAATGGTAGTGTTTAGTGCTTAAAAAAAGGTGCTAATAGTGGCATTAAGGTAAGAAAGCTTCCAGAATTTGATTATAGCAGAAAAAGGGTAGTATTGTATGAAAGAACAACATGGTGACAGATGGCTCTGTAGGGGATGAGGTGGTGGGAGGGGTGGTAGTGGGGAAAAAGAAGAATAGAAAAGGGGATAAAAAAAGGGGTAAAACCATGGATAAATGAATAAAAATAACCACAGCTGATTCACCTTTCCTGTTGGATTTTTGTGTCTCAGAGGAATGTATATTTGTTGTAGACCATGGAATACTTCTTTAAGTACTAGCCATTGCCTGTCTACCGTCAAATTTTTAAATGTATTTTCCCAATCCACCATAGCCAACTTGCCCCTCATACGTTCATAATTTCCTTTGCTGAGAAAAAACATAGCAACTTGAGTGGTATTCTCCACTAACAGGATGCTGCCTATCACACAAATGAGTAATGTGGTATATGAATTTCAGTGTCAGTGCGATGCTAGGTATGTGGACTGTACAACCCAAAGACAGGTGGATCATATCAAGCAGCATGTTGCTTCCATTGTTTGCAATGGACAAGGTACAGACCGTACCCACCAGCCCATGCTTACAAAGCTCAAAACACAGTACCCAACATTAGATGTGATTCTGCAATTGGACATTTGATAAATAATCCTCAGTGTGCTAAGAATTATGCTGACAACCAATTTAAGATTGACAGCTGGTCTCGCAGGTGCCTTGATCTAGTCCTGATTTCATTTTGAGGTTGAGGGTGAACTGTACTCTCTCATCTTGAGATGGGAATGTCTTCCATCTGTTGGTAGTTGAGTTTCTACTTCTTTCTGGTTCCTTGACTCCAGCCAGATCCAAATAGTATGTCCAAGGGTCCATTGGTTTCCTTCCCAATGACATCAAAGCTCTTCGGTTCCCTCTGATATTTCCCTGCTCCGTCTCAATTCTATAAGATCTCGGTTGTGGAGTTTTTTCTATGACAATGCCTTCTTTCTGTTGATCTCATATCCACACTCTCTCCTGGGGCTGTAGCACTTTTGTATTGTGCCATGTGCCTTGAGTTGAAATCATGAGCTTGGCTATCCCTTCGTTTCTTGTGGATGCCATGTGTTGAGAATATTCTGTTCAGTGATATAATGACTGTCTCTGCTGTGATGTGTAATCTAATCGCTTCAAACCATCTGGAGTAGTAATCAATGGTGATGAAAACTTTGCCTTTACATTCAAATAGATCCATTCCCAGCAGCCGCCACAGCCTCGAAGGAAAGGTAAATGGCGCAAGTGGTTCATTCTGCTGTTGGTTATGCTGTACACACGTAAGGCAATTTGTGATGAACTCTTCAATGGGGTGACTGATGCCTGGCCACCAGACTGACTGCTGGGCTCTTGCTCTGCATTTCACCATTCCCAAGTGACCTTGGCGGACTTTCTGGAGAACGTCTAGTTGAAGTGTTTTTGGGATGACTAGTCTGTTGTTGAAAACTAAGAAATCATCAACGATTGTAAGATGTTTTCTCTGCTCAAAGTATTGACAATGTACTGGGTTGTTAGGAATGTATTCTGGCCATCCATTCTGGCAATACTCCTTTGTTTTGATGCACTGATCATCTTGCTAATGTGTTAGCTTAATCTGTTGTAGTCTTTTCTCAGTAGTTGGTAAGCGTTTGGAATTGAGTGAAGTATATGCTTCCATTTCCTCAATAAAATTTAAATCTTCCAGTTTGACTTCTTCCACTGGAATTCTTGACAATGCATTTGACAATGAAATTACTGATGAGCAGTCTAATAATATATTTGGAAATGAATTCCTATCCCTATTTTCAGGCTCAGGAAAGCTGAAGACAGAATATGATGTAATCCTAAGAGTAGATGCCAAGCCTATATGTCTCTTCACAGTGAGGAAGGTCCCTCACCCACTCTTGGACAAAGTCAAATGCGAGATTGAACACAGTTACAACAAGCTCATCTTCTTGACAATGCATTTTCTGTCGTCTGGTCTGAGTGCCTTTAGTAACTGAGTCTCATGAGTCTCGGCTAAAATGTTGAATGTGCAATTTCCTTAAGGTTAAGGAGAGGAACCAAAGCCTTGTGGTTGGTTTTAATTTTGAACCTTAAACCCATGACATAATCAGAAATTTTCTCGGAGGTTCATGTGGCTGATAATGGTTCTTTTTCAATGGTTCCTGTGTTGTTGAGAGTTCTCGAGGTGTAATATGCTGGTCTTCTTTGTCCATCTTTTTGAACTTGAAACAGCACTGTGTCCATGCCTATCAAAGGAGCCTTGGTGAATTGGTGCAGTGCATCTTGTAGATGCTGCTACTTTGCATCAGTGGTGGAGGGAGTGAATGTTTGTGGCTGGGGTGCCAATCAAGCGGGCTGCTTTGTCCTGGACAATGTCAAGCTTCTCAAGTGTTGCAGGATGCAGAAGCAATTCTGAATGGTAACCTGTTAAAATAGTAACAACCAAATGGGGTGATAAAAGCAGTTTAAAAATCTTGATTTGTTGTGTAGAGACAACTGCTAAAAGCCATTGTTGGCATCCAATTTTGTAAAGGGGGTGCTTTTTGCTAATTTGGCGAGACTTCCATCCACTGATGCCATCAGGTGGGTCTTGCACTCTACTGACTTGTTTAAATGAGTCAAGTCCACACCAATTCTAAATGAACCACTAGGCTTTGGTATTATGACTATTCCAGAACACCACTATCTGTATGGCTATTGGAAAGATAACCGCTTCTTGTAACCATGTTCAGTCTCGCTCTTGACTTTGTCCAAGAATGGGTGAGGGATCTTCCTCACTGTGAAGAGGCACATAGGCTAACCCTTAGGATTACATCATATCCTGTCTTCAGCTTTCCTAAGCCTGAAACTAGGGATGGGAATTCATTTCCGAATATATTATTAGACTGCTCATCAGCAATTTCATCAACCCTGTAAATGTGCCTCAACTGCAAGTATGCTTGCCTGCTGAGTAACGATGGTTCCTGGTTCTTTATAACGCACAGGGGTTCCATAATTTTTTTACCCTTGTATCTTCATCTTGCCAAGTGTTGGCTTGTTACTTTGTGTCGACCCTCCTGGGCCTTGCAACTGGACGGTGGATGGCTATAACATGATGTTTTTAAGCCACTGTATTTCATCAGATAATACTGAATCACCTCTCCGAGGGTAGTCATTCTGTGGAATTCTTTACCACAGAGGGCTGTAGAGGCTGGGTTATTAAGTATATTCAAGGCTGAGATAGACAGATTTTTGATCAATAAGGGAATCAAGGGTTATGGGGAAAAGGCAGGAAAGTGGGGTTGAGGATTATCAGATCAGCTATGATCACATTGAATGGCAGAGCAGACTCGATGGGCCAAATGGCCTACTTCTGCTCCTACATCTTATGGTCTTAGGTACCAGTATCTAGGTTGAATTCCATGGTGTGACCATTACCTTCTAACTTAATGCTCCAATAATTATTTTCTGTTTTGTTGGCTTCTTCTAGGAAGGTTATTTGTTTTGTCTGTGGCTCTTCCACTTCTTGGATTTGACTTGGCCTTACTATTAGTTTCTCTTTCTTCTTATGAGCTATCGGACTTTAGATCTTCAGACGATTTTAAAATGCCCTAACTTCTTACAGTTGTGGTACTCTCCTCCCCTGCTGGGCATTCTTCCTGCTTGTGCAGGGTTTTCCCTCCACACTGTGAGAATTTCGAGATGGTGTTGGGCACGCTTTCTCATGATTTCATGGGCTTTTTCTTCACTGCCCTTTCTCTCCTCGTCCGACATATTGAATGGCTTCACTGTTTCTTTCCCAAGGGAGTCACTTTCGCCACGTACAACCCACTCCGTTATGCTTCCTAAGCTCGGTCTGTCACACTATTTGCACTGCCTTTTGAGAGTTAAGCCTTCCCTTGTTTGTAAAAGGCCTGATAGCATTTCATCCAAGACACCAACCACTGTACGATCGCATATTAATTCATCCCTGAGGACCACATAGTCACAATTCCTGTGAGCTTGTACAGGTAATTTATGAATGAATTCATGCATGAAACCACTCTTATTAAATTTTGCTCACTCAATGATCAAATTTTTTTGAACATTGAAGCATGAATTGAATGCCTGGAGGACTTCATCACATGAGCTTGAAGCCTCATTGGCACCCTGTCTCACACTAACATTGTCTGCTACAGCCCCTACTGCATAAAGTACTGACCTGATCCTTCTGTTCCTCCTTATGCAAACCTGAAGCCATTCTGCATATACGGAATCTCTTCATCCAATTGTCCCTGGGTTGAGCTTGTTGTGAAAGTTCCATGCTTTGGAACGATTCTGAGAGTGGCAATGTAGACCCCATGCTTACCCTAAGCTGTGGATTTGTTGCTGTCTCAGAAGATTGGCTTTTAGACTGTGATCCAGAATCACTGATGTCTAGACTTTGTATCTGCTACACCCACTAAGCTTCTTCTCAGTTGAGTCTCTGATTTTCTTCTTGTCCTTTTTCTGAGGATTTGGAGGTCTCTCAGATCTGTAGTCTTCAGTTTTTAGGTTTTCTTGGGTCTTTGACTGCTGCCACCACAGTGCACTTGAAAAATCCAGAGGAACCACCAGTTGCCACCATGTTGCATCTTGGGTCTGGGCCTTGGTTGGGGCTTCTCTAGTGTTGGCTAGTTACCCTAAGAATACTACTGTAGGCTGTTTTTGTAAAAAAACCTTTCTTATTTATTTACAGATAGACATATGCATCTGAGTGCTTTTGACGAGGTTCTGTACCTGCTTCCCACTAGATCTCAGTTACTCAACCATGTGACATGGCATCATAGTTACATCAGTATCAGGTGCTCCTGATGTTAACCCTTTACAATTGAGGCCTGACAATATTTTCCTCGCTCCCCTTTTGGCAACCCAACAGGATTGAAGGGTTTTTTGTGGCTCAACAACTGCTATTAACACATCTGGTGTTTTTCATGCAGTGATCTGAAAATCCCAGTACGGCACTGGCAGCAGATGATGATCTTCATGATGCCGAATACCTTCATTTGTATCATCACCTCCATCTTTCTCAATATAGTGAACAACAGAGAGGTAAGGGTCTTACCAGTAAGGTAAGCAATTGGCTGCAATGAAAAGTTCACAGGATTGTTCATGTTATTTATCATTTGATGCTATTTGGAGTAGTCATGTGGCAAAGTGCTAAATGGAGTCATTCACTAGGATAACATATTCCATATCCTGGGAGAGGGCTTCTGCACATTAAAGGGGAGGCAATGGCGTTGTGGTATTGTCACTGGACTAGTATTATAGAGACCCAGGGTAATGTTCTGGGACCCCCGGTTCGAATCTCGACACGGCAGACGGGTGGAATTTGAATTTCAATAAAATAAATCTGGAATTAAAAGTCTAATGATGACCATGAAACCATTGTCAATTGTTGTAAAAACCCATCTGGTTCCTTTAGGGAAGGAAATCTGCTGTCCTTACCTGGTCTGGCCTACATGTGACTTCAGACCCACAGCAGTGTGGTTGACTCTTAACAATGGCCATTAGGGATGGACCATAAATGCTGGCCTAGCCAGTGATGCCCACATCCCGTGAATTAACTTAAAAAAAAATTTTGCCAGTCTCTGCCTTGTTCACCGCGGGCACCAGGTAGCAGCATCACTCAGGATGGTTGTGGTAAATGGAGAAAGTGCTACGTTGGTGCAGTCAGGCTTGTCTTGTATGGGTTAGGGTTGAAGCATAGTGTAGAGGGAGTTTTAACCTGACTGTTCCGTACCTGGCCTGTTGACCCTGTGTGTATTGCACGCCTCAGCAATCTTTTCTTTTTTCCCTCGTTTCACTCCTGTTGCTCTTTCTTTCAGCTAAGCTTTTAGCCACATTTCCTAACTCCCTTTACTCATTTTATTTTGTTCCTTCTCCAACAACCCCCCACCCCCCTCCACACCCCCACCCCACCACCCTTCCACTCCACAAGACTTCTTCGAACTTTATTCTGCAATAATTGTTATGCAAGCATGTGCTGCTGGTGTGTTTTTTCTAAAAACTTTTAAAAAAACTTTTGATGCCGTTGATTTCTTTGCAGAGTACAAATGCCCTCTGGTACTTCCCCAACTGCCAAAGATTGACTGGCAAGCTATTTTCCACACAAGCACTTACAGAAAGGGATGCAGAACAATGAACAACAGGAGGAACCTTCCTTTTTCCCTTATATTTCACCCCTCTCCTAATACTCAATCAGTTCTGTCGAAGGGTCATGAGGACTCGAAACGTCAACTCTTTTCTTCTCCGCCGATGCTGCCAGACCTGCTGAGTTTTTCCAGGTAATTCTGTTTTTGTTTTGATCCTTTTTCCCTTCCCTGGTTCTCTAATTTGCGTCAGGATGGCCAGTGGTAGCTAGTACTGACCCGGATAAGATAACTACTGTGGTGCATATTGTGGATTGAATCTGTAACCTTCCCGCTTTGTATAACATTGTGATGATGGCTTCTCTTCTAACTCAACAGAGAACCCTGGGGGCAGGGGCAGGGTGGGGGGGGGGGGTGGGGGGGTGTAAAAAAAAATATTCACTTCTACTGGCCACTTTCTCACACAGTATCATGGGAAATGCTGGTTTGTGATGACCAACATCACCCAGGAGTAACATGGTTTTCAAATTTCAGTCAAAATTCCAAACCCAATTACGTATATCGGACAGTGTATTTATTACACTGATACAACAGCACTTTGTCTCTCATTACTCCCTCTACACAGAACCTTCCCAGTTTTCAATTAGATATCTGATTATCCCTCAGCTTCCACGGTAATGGAATGAGCCACAAATCCATCTTTCCAGGACCCCAGCCCCTTGACAGGTTTCAGGGTTAAAGGATTTAGCAGTTCCAGTATGCCATTAAGAGATTAAACCTCTACCAGACTTTGTTTAAAAGTTCCCTTTCCTCCTCTCACCCCTCCCAGCATGTGCTATCTGGGTTCTCTGGTCAACTGACAGCAACAACTACCTCCCATTTCATGACAACATTTCATTATGTTTCTGCTCTCAGGGCGTCACATTGAATAGAATCACAAAGCATTCGCAAGCTGCATGAAAGGAAGCTTAAGAACTGCCAAAACCTTTCCCTTTGCTAAGGGAGAGCAGTGGCAAGAACAGAATTAACTGAGTTAACAGGAAGAACAATTTACTTCTCCGATTAAAAATAGAAAATGGACCATTCTCTAGGAGAATAGTCGGTTGCTTATTTTTAATTTAAGTGGAAATCTACCAGCATTGACCTATTGTCTTATGTCAAAAATATCAACATTCTCAATCACAATAAGGCAGTAACAATTTTGCAGCTAAACTAGAGAATTTATTAAATCTAATAATGCATAATGTCCCATACAAGCCTTTAGTAACTATTGTAATCCATTTACTCATGTTTTTCACTTTCTCCAGTCCTCGCAGCTATTAAATATGTAACTTTCATAGAGAACTGGGGTGAAGAAGATGGAGATCAGCGTGTGGGAGAAACCCTGGTTTTCTGCTGCTCTCTGTATCAAATCGAATCTTGTGTGCTTTAATTTATGTAACATTGCAAAAGAAAATATTTGAATTTTCTGTAAGGCTGTCACGTAAAGAAACTTTCCTTTTTATAGCACCTTGTATCCTTGGGCCAGCAAAAGTGCTTTGCAGCCAATTACTCTTCAGTATTTTGTGTAGTAGTAGGGTCTGGTATACAGTGTTAATGTGGGACTGAGTACAGTACCACCCACACAGTGATGTAAGAAGGCACAGGACCCAGAGCCAGGGTCAGCCTGGAGATGGACAGAGATGTGTAAAGAACTAGACTTGTTGTTAATATACACAAGACCTCATGAAACAGGATTCTTCATTATGTAGGTCATGCAGTGTGTCTTTAACTACCTCTGGTTAAATAAAAAAAGGGATGTAAAGTAAGAGAGTGAGCCTGCGCGAGCCAGTGGAATACATATGTATGTACATCTGTGTTATATCTCTGTTTTTCAATGTCATAATGAGGGTATTCCATTTCAAAGGTTAAACTGAGAATCCTCTGAATATTTCAATTTTACACAGCATTATCGTGCTGTGACAAGTTTATACTTTATAGACAAGATCACTTGGTGTTTCAGTAAAATTCTGGAGAATCCAATGTGTTTGCTTGACTCAAAATCGATCTTCAACTTGTCAGTCTCCACTTTCACGGTCATTCCTGGACCATGCACAATGTTCAGATTGGCTGTCTCAGTTGCTTTCTGTCCCTGCAGGCACTGACAAGCTAAAACTACCAGTTTGGTTTGTGTTGGAAATAAAGAATTTAACTGACCCTTGAGCCTCTCAATCTGTCATTTGTACAAATGGGAACAGTGCATTCCCTGTGAATACTGATGATATTGTTGCTATTTCTGGGTTGAAAGTGTTCCTATAAAATCCAAGTAAAGTTACTAGTGACAATCAGATGACTAACAAGAATTCATTATTTGTAGGAAGGAGGATGTGACACATTGGATTAGAGAACGTTGATTTACTATCTAAACTTCATTCTTAACTGGTAACTCACAAAGGCAATAATACAGTTTAAGTGAAGGAGTTACTAGTTTTCTTATAGTAATCCTGTTTAGAGAATTAACTGTCAAATATGTTTAGCTGAAGACAGCTGAAAATACCTCTGGATGCAGGCCCTTAACTTCGAAGTTGATATTTCAGATGATGAATAGGGAAATGAGCCATTTTCCCCCCACCTCATGTTGCAAGCTAACAATTTTACCCCCAGCAAGATGGAATGATTGTGTGGATTATTGAAGCAAACCTCTTGAAGTAAAATTGTTTCAGAAACACATAAACTCCTGCAGCACATTTAGAAAGACTATTCTGTCCCTGTGGCCAGTGGAAGATGTAAAGCCAAAATCCTGTAGCGTTCCAGTTACCAGACATTGTTTACACAGCAAGCATGAAATCACATGACCACGCTCCAGTGATGTGACCACAAAAAGTCGCAAGTTACTGATATAACTCAGCATCCGCTGGCGGCAGACTGGAAACAACTGGCTACATTTTTCAACATGACCCAGGCAGCAGAAAGAGGTGAGAATTAAAAGGTAGATTGGCAGAGTTGTGCATTTATGATGGCTGGGGACTCTGCAGCTTGGAAGCACTCAATACTTTGAAAGGAGTTGTCTATCTCCTTTTAAATTTAATGCAGGTTTTCTAGATGTTGGGTGCAGGAAGGGTTAACTTAAGCGGGTTAAAAGCAAGAAAAAAAACTGCGGATGCTGGAAATCTAAAACAAAAATAAAAATGAAAATAGCTGGAAAAACTCAGCTGTTCTAACAGCATCTGTGGAGGGGAACACAGTTAACGTTTCGAGTCTGTATGACTCTTCAACAGAACTAAGGCAAAATAGAAAAGAGGTGAAATATAAGCTGGTTTAAGGGTGGGTGGGACAAGTAGACCTGGATAAAGGGCCAGTGATAGGTGGAGATAGCCAGCAGATGTCATAGACAAAAGGACAAAGAGGTGTTGACGGTGGTGATATTATCTAAGGAATGTGCTAATAGGTGACATTAAGGGTAGAAAGCAGGACGAGCAAGGTACAGATAGCCCTAGTGGGGGTGGGGTGGGGGGAAGGGATCGAAATAGGCTAAAAGGTAAAGATAAAACAATGGATGGAAATAGATTTAAAAATAATGGAAATAGGTGGGAAAAGAAATATATATATAAATTATTGGAAAAAAAATGGGGGGGATCGGAAAAGGGGTAGGGATGGAGGAGAGTGTTCATCATATAAAATTGTTGAACTCAATATTCAGTCCGGAAGGCTGTAAAGTGCCTAGTCGGAAGATGAGGTGCTGTTCCTCCAGTTTGCATTGAGCTTCACTGGAACATTGCAGCAAGCCAAGGACAGACATGTGGGCATGAGAGCAGGGTGGAGTGTTGAAATGGCAAGCGACAGGGAGGTCTGGGTCATGCTTGTGGATAGACCGAAGGTGTTCTGCAAAGTGGTCGCCCAGTCTGTGTTTGGTCTCTCCAATGTAGAGGAAACCGCATTGGGAGCAACGAATGCAGTACACTAAATTGAGGGAATTGCAAGTGAAATGCTGCTTCACTTGAAAGGAGTGTTTGGGCCCTTGGACGGTGAGGAGGGGGGAAGTAAAGGGGCAGGTGTTGCACCTTCTGCGGTTGCATGGGAAGGTGCTGTGGGAGGGGGTTGAGGTGTCGGGGTGATGATGGAGTGGACCAGGGTGTTCCAGAGGGAACAATCCCTGCGGAATGCCGCTCGGGGGGGTGGTGAAGGGAAGATGTGTTTGGTGGTGGCATCATGCTGGAGTTGGCGGAGGATGATCCTTTGAATGCGGAGGCTGGTGGGGTGATAAGTGAGGACAAGGGGGACCTTATCATGGTTCTGGGAGGGAGAGGAAAGTATGAGGGCGGATGCGTGGGAGATGGGCCGGACACGGTTGAGGGCCCTGTCAACAACCGTGGGTGGAAAACCTCGGTTAAGGAAGAAGGAAGACATGTCAGAAGAACTGTTTTTGAAAGTGGCATCATTAGAACAGATGCGACGGAGACGAAGGAACTGAGAGAATGGGATGAAGTCCTTACAGGAAGTGGGGTGTGAGGAGCTTTAGTCGAAGTAGCTGTGGGAGTTGGTAGGTTTGTAATGAATATTGGTGGACAGTCTATCACCAGAAATTGAGACAGAGAGGTCAAGGAAGGGAAGGGAAGTGTCAGAGATGGACCATGTGAAAATGATGGAGGGGTGGAAATTGGAAGCAAAATTAATACATTTTTCCAGATCCAGACGAGAGCACGAAGCAACACCGAAACAATCATTGATGTACTGGAGAAAGAGTTGTGGGAGGGGGCCAGAGTAGGACTGGAACAAGGAATGTTCCACATACCCCATAAAGAGACAGGCATAACTGGGGCCCATGCGGGTACCCATAGCCACACCTTTTATTTGGTGGAGGTGAGAGGAATTTAAGGAGAAATTGTTCAGTGAGAGAACAAGTTCAGCCAGACGGAGGAGAGTAGTGGTGGATGGGGATTGTTCGGACCTCTGTTCGAGGAAGAAGCGGAGAGCCCCCAGACCATCCCGGTGGGGGAGGGAGGTGTAGAGGGATTGGACGTCCATGATGAAGAGGAGGCGGTTGGGGCCAGGGAACTGGAAATTGTTGATATGATGAAGGGTGGGGTTCGGGGCTTGTGGTAGGAAAACACCAGCATTGCTTAGTTGGGTTGAATGAGTGTAACAATAAAACTCTTGTGATCTGGAGTAGACTTTGTGTCTCGCACGCAAGAACTCCTTCAGTTTGCCTGAAGGTGGACTGAGGTAATACTGGATAAGGCAAAGTTCGATTTGAATTGCAAAGTACTCTGTTCTTTCTGTGGGGAGAATAGCCAAAGAATCCAAATGACAATAACCCTGTACTAATCAACAAAAGCACCTTTAATGTAAATAATATAATAAACAGCTCAACTCTTGTTCCGGTCAGGCTTGAGAATGAACCGTGAAGGTAGCTATTGAAAATAGGCTTTCGAAGGGGAAAAGAAGTGAATGAAGGTGGAGAGGTTTAGACAAATTTGGATGAATGGTGAATGTTTGGCTGGACTGGAGAAGTTTGTGGGAATAGGGAGGAATGAGGATGTGGAGGAATTTGAATGTGAGCATTTTGAAATTAATGACCTGAGGGAAGTTTGTAAGAATAGGAAATGTGGTGGTGTGTTACAGTTCACTTGGAGCCCGAGTTGCTGTGGCAACATATTTTCTTTTATATGCTGTAGTCTGGAGCTATGGATTGTGATGGGTGGCTACTTATTCGGCATGGGACCAGAAGAGCTAATGGACAGCAAGACTCTGCGACCAGCCCCCATCCATCGCAATGTCTTTCTCTTCAGCCCAGGTGGCGTCCTGCTCTTGGAGGCTCTCCTTAAATGTACTTCACCAGGTCTTCTTTGGCCGGCACTGTTGTCTTCTGTCTGGTGGTGTCCATTCTATTGCTACTCTGGGTGCACAACCGAGAGGTGAAATCCATGTCCTGCCAGCCTTGGTCGTCTCTCTGTCACAATATCCTGCAAACGCCTCTGGCCAGTTCTCTGTAGCACTTCTTTGTTGGTGAACAGTGATATTAGAGGTCCCGATTTTCTTTCCATCACATGGCTGGTCAAGAATCTCTCCCGCACTTGCTGCTTACTAGTGGCGTGTGTTGGAAGGATTTGCAGGTTGATACTCAATCTGTTTGGCCGCATTAGGAATGAACCTTTTTTGATCGGAGAGGTAGGTGAGTGGAATTTTATGTAGGGTAAGATGGAGCGGTGCCATTCTTAATCTCCCAAATATCTTCCTTCATCAGTGAGCAGTGGACTTTTCACAAATTTGGCTTTAAAAAAGCTGAATTTCTTTGAACATCAAGACCATGCTTTTGCACTTGGACTTTACTCTGGAAGATTCAGCGGCTGTGTCTCTGATCTTCAGCCCTTGTCGTTTATGTCACGGACAGGGGTGGGGGGGAGGCTTAATTTAAACAGCCCTGATTTCTCCCCTCATCATCCATTTGTAAACAGGTGCTTTGATTTGCATCCCCTATTATAAGTATTTCCAAACCCCCTTGGTTTTGGTGTGATCCATTTTCTATTAATAACCCCACAGCAAACTTGCGATAAATTAATCCCTTTAGGTTCATCTTATTTGCACAAGTTCAAAAATGGAAAAAGGGTAACAATGTTGCCTCCTTTTCACTCATACAGCGAAGAGGGATAAGGAAAGGAAGATTTTACAGGACAAAGACCATAGAGAGAAGAATTATTGTTTCACATGAGTCCACAGTGCAGAACCAAAGTTCAGTGATGTATTCCTTCCTAGAGGTCGGCAGGCTGGACAGATGCTGGATAATTTACTTTTCCAGTAGAGATGACTTCCACAATTAGATGGGCATGCAGGGGTGAATCAGTCCAGTCTTGTAGGCAATGGTAAAGAAGTTCCAATCAAAACAGTAGATGGGGCCGGTCATTCAAACTTGGACAGAGCCCCTTTTCTGCTGTTTGATAGATGGAAAGGCAGCAGACTGAGCTTTGCAGTACAGCAAGACAGTATAACTGGTTCACCCTGCTAGAGGGTCATGTCACAAGACCTCATCTCTCCACACCAACTTTGACAAAGGATGCATATTCGTTGTCTTGGTCCCCGGGATTGTTAAATGTCGCATCCATTAAGAATTGAAAGGAAGCTTGCAGGGCTCTTTGTCCTAGCAAACTAGTAGACTCCAGTTGGCCAGCCTGGGTTCTGAAATGCAGATTGCCTTTGTATAGTTCCCTTTGAATTTGGGCTCTGCAGCCCATAGTAGGGCAGGGTCATTAGCGCCTCTTCAGAAATAACGAGGTACAAATTTCTTTGATACTGCCAAATAGCTCTTCTTGTTCAGGGTCACAGACTGACATAACTTCAACCATTTTAAAAGGGCATTGTCCAGTTTAAATTGTGATCAGCTTACACCCCTTGCCCACTGCTGCAGTTTCATGCAGAACCAGGGATTGGCCTACTATTTCTGCTGGTTTTTCAGCTTCAGCTACATTCTGGATCATGGCCAGAAATTCATAATTTTTCTGTTACTTCTGGACCTTATATTAGCCAACAACATCACCACCCTTTTTTTTTAACCCTGATTCTGCACACCACCTGGATCTTCATTCCAACAGAGATATATCTGTCAGCACGTTCATCAAAACTCTCCCTATCAAATAGCTTCTGGACCTCACCTGTCCTCCACAGACTAGTTATCTCTGAACTTGGACAGCAGTTCATTGATGCTCCATGTCAATTCCACCCTACATATGTCAACTCAACCATGAGATCTTTGACTTTATCTCTGGACTCCCTCTGATTGTCTTCTCTCTTTTTCCCATTCCATAGAGTCATAGAGGTCTACAGCACAGAAAAAGGCCCTTCGGCCCATCGAGCCTGCACCGGTCAAACAAGTACCTAACTATTCTAATCCCACTTTCCAGCTCTAGGCCCATAGCCATGTTTGTCATGGCATCGCAAGCACACATTCAAATACTTCTTAAATGTTATGTTATGAGGGTTTCTGCCTAAGACCCTTTCTGGATGAAAAATTTCTCCCTCACATCCCCTCTAAACTTCCTGCCCCTTACCTTACATCTATGCCCCATGGTAATTGATCCCTCCACCAAGAGGAAAAGTTCCTTCCTATCTACCCTATCTATGCCCCTCAAAATTTTATACACCTCAATCATATCCCCCCTCAATCTCCTCTGCTCCAGGGAAAATAACCCCAGTCTATCCAATCTCTCCTCACAACTGAAACTCTCAAGCCCAGACAACATCCTGGTAAATCTCCTCTGCACTCTCTCTAATGCAATCACATCCTTCCTATAAAGCAGATTTCAGAACTGCATGCAATACTCTGGCTGTGGCCTAACCAGCATTTTATACAGTTCCAGCATAACCTCCCTGCTCTTATATTCTATGCCTCGGCTAATAAAGTATCCCATATGTCTTCTTAACCACCTTATCTACCTGTCCCTCTACCTTAAGGGACCGGTGGACATGGACACCAAGGTCCCTCTAATCCTTTGTACTTCCCAGGGTCCTACCATTCATCGTGTATTCCCGTGCCTTGTTTGTCCTGTCCAAGTGCATCACCTCACATTTATCCAGATTAAATTCCATTTTCGACTGATCAGTCCATTTGACCAGTCCGTCTATATCCTCCTGTAATCTAAGGCTATCTTCCTCACTATTTACCACCCCACCAATTTTCGTGTAATCCGCAAACTTATTGATCAACCCTCCTACATTCAAGTCTAAGTTGTTTATATATACCACAAACAGCAAGGGACCCAACACCGATCCCTGTGAAACCCCACTGGACACTGGCATCCAGTCACAAAAACACCCCTCGACCATCATCCTCTGCTTCCTGCCACTCAGCCAATTCGGGATCCAATTTGCCAAATTGCCTTGGATCCCATGGGTTCTTACCGTCATTATCACTCTCCCATGTGGGACCTTATCAAAAGCCTCGCTGAAGTCCAAGTAGACTGCATCAAATGCATTGCCCTCATCTACACACCTGGTCACCTTTTCGAAAAATTCAGTCAAATTGGTCAGACATGACCTCCCCTTAACAAAACCATGCTGACTGTACTTGATTAATCCCTGTCTCTCCAAGTATATAAGTATCCTAATAATTGCTACATAGCTAACCAATGCAACTTGGATTTTCCCTGTGTCCATTCACATGCACTTTGGCTGCTGCTCCAGACATGAGCCTAAGATTGGCCCGGAGTCTTGAGGAATCCAGGACACAGCTCCAAGCAACCATGGAGACAAATCATTGGGACATAAAGAAAATGACAAAAAAAAAATCTTTCTTAAAACATTTCTCTTTACCAGATATTGAAAATGGGGCAAGGTTCTTCGGTTGACAGTCAATCATCATCCAATGGGTAATGAATCTTTAGGCTTTCCGATTGGCATAGGAAGGCAGTGCGACAAAAGGATAGATGTGTTAGCCGGCTAATGGTGGAGTGTTTGGGCAAGCAAGGTGATGAAACCTCCAGGAATACATTTAATCACCGTTGGCAACCCAACCTAAGCCCAGCACCTCCAATCCCACATTTTTTCTCACTTTTTTCTTTATACTTCCTAGACCCCTCTCTCCTGTTGTCCTGCCTCCTTTCATTTCTCTCCTCTCTACCCTCTCCAAAGCCTTGAGTACGTTTCAATCTTGCTGCTGTCTTGCTGCTCATTCTTAGACAAGCCAACAGCTTCTCTTTGTGCCTCTTTTGCCAACGTAAGAGCCCTTCGAGGAACATGTCACTGTCTCTATAGTAGGAACTCCAGCTATCCCATCCTTCTCTTATCTTCTTTCCTGCATAGCCAGCCCACTATGGGATAACTGTGCCAATTTCTACCTGTCCAACACTCCCATCCAAGTGATGACCCAGTAAGGGTCTGTCAGTGGATCAGTTATCACAGCCCTGTCTACATCTCCCCTCAGCATGTCCCATCACTTGTTAACAAGGCCCTTGCCGTCCATGAACTCATTGTGGATAATTGCATCATCATTATGGCCTTGACAGAAACCTTGCTTAGGGATGATGGCACCCTTCCACTCAATGTAGCCTCCCAGCCTGGTTATACCTTCCATCATTTGCCTCACCCAGACCTTTGGGGTAACAGTGTGGCTCTTATCACCAATCACACCTTGGTCTGTCCACCTACCCTTGGAACGTTCTCCTTTGAGCACCTCATCTTGTTTCACTCCTCTCACCCCTCTTTTAAAATACTCATTCTCTACCACCCCACAAATACCGTTTAAGAAAATGTTCTCATCAAGATATCTGCACTTTTTTCCTCCCTCAGCCTATGCCTTAAGTGGCTTCTCAACCATGGTGATTTCAACCTCCATCTCAATTAATCATGCTGCCTGCTTCTATTATTTCACTCCCCTCTTATCCCCCCTTAATCTCTCTCTCCATGTAAACTCCTCAACCCATATTCACAGACACCCCATTGACCTAGCTATCTCACATGGCCTCACTACTACTATTGTGTGAATCACAGATAAAGCTATTTCTGACTGCTTCCTTATATCGCTCTCCACCCACCTCTCCCTTCTCCCTCCCAAACCCATTTCCTGCTGTGTACACCACAGGAAATAATGTCTGTGCTACTGGTTTAGCCACTTGTTGCTAGGTTTTATTGGAGCAAATGTAGCACTGTCAGGTCTTTCCCACATCTGCCAATGCTGCTCATTATTCCAGAATCATCCAGGAATACAATGATCATCCCCAGCTCCCTTTATTGCAAACTGACTTTTTAAACCCCTCCCCTCACCCTTCCATGCTCGTCTCCCACAAGTCCGAGGAACACGTTGTCACTTGGAGCTTCTTGGTCACTAAGATTGAGACATTTTGACATAGCTGTCTCTGTCACGTCCCTCCTTCCCCTAGCTCTGTGTTGTCCAATAGGATTTTGATGCTGGCCAAACTTGTGACAATCAAGCTGTCATATTCACCACATGATGCTAGGTATAAAAATATGGAGTGTCAGCTTGGCTCAGTTGGTAACTCTCACCTCTGAGTCACAAGGTTCCAGATTCAAGTCCCACACTCCAGGGCTTGAGTATTAAACTCCAGACGTAACATTGAATCAAGGCCTCATGTTCCTGCTTGGTTTTTGTCAGTGTTGAACTGTAATATAAATATGAGCAGCATTTCATTTTATTTAGTCCCATATTACTGAAAGTGAATTGATTTATAGTTTCTCCCTCAGCTTATTTTTGTTATATTTATTTTTTCTCTCTTTCTAGCCTATTACAGGTTTATGTGGCTCTTTTTCAAGTGTCTACTGACCTTTGGCTCCTTTTTCTGCTTTGACATGCCCAGTGTGCTTCCGCAGCAGTTCCAGGGAGAGGGTGAGTACAGAATTGTGCAGAGAATGAATACGTTGCCTGATGAGGGACTGGTGATGCCAGATTCTGTCCTCCAGCTAAAGGAACACACCTCCACTGTACTCTGGCTGTTTTATCCTGGATATATACAGTGTTGTTGGCTTCGATTTCAGAGACCCCTGGCTTCCTACTGAACTTGTTCTGTGTGCAGCAATAAAATTCTCCTCTTGTTCTTTCTCCAAATCAGATGTCACCATTGGCTGAGAAAGTGGATGCTGGTTTTGGGTGAACTGGGATGCATGACTACCCACCCAAGGTCAATTTCTCCCTTGCATTTGTCTCCCCACAGACAGCGGGTTGAATCTGATCCTCTATTGGAACGATGCTATGGGTTGATGGTTCAGAATTGTCCAAATGATTTCTTCAAAGACAGCCGGGAGTGTTAAAGCAGGGGGTATAAATAGTGAAAAACAAATGTATGTAAAACCTTTTAAGGGAGAACCATAACTGATTGGAATGACTTATTGTGTACAATGTTGATACTGAAACATTAGGGTTATTCATGATGTAGTTTTTGAAGTTGGCTATCAGCTGTTGCCAAGTTACAATTGCTGGTTTGCATCTTATTTGAAACTTTATTAACTAGAGTTGTAAAAACTGATCTATGTAAATAGTTATTTGGTGGTACAGAACTTGAGTATTGCTGGAAAAAAGAGGCATTGGAGAGAGTACAGAAGAGATTCACAAGAATAATTCCCAGGATTAATAACTGCAGCTATGAGGAAAGATTGGAGAGATTGGGACTCTTTTCCATGGGGAAAATAAGACTGAGAGGAGACTTGATAGAGATACGCAAGATCCTGAGGCGTAAGGATAGGGTAAATAGTGAGAAACTGTTTCCTCTCAAGAGAACATCAAGAACTAGAGGGCACAGATTCAAAATAATTGGCAAAAGAAGTGATGTGAGGAAAAATTTGGTGATCGGAGCCTAGAACAAACTTCCTGAAAGGGTGGTGGAGGCAGATTTGATCGAGGTACTCGAAAGAGAATTGGATTGCTACCTGAAAAGCGAGGATATGCATGGTTATGGGGATAAGGCAGGGGAGTGGGATTAGGTAGAATGCTCTTTCAGTGAGCCAGTGCAGACTTGATGGGCTGAATGGCCTCATTTTGCATTGTAAAGATACTGTGATGTCTCTTTCAGCAATACTCAATCTATATAACCTCATGGTATGGTCCATTAGCCTCTTGGAGGGATGAATTTGTTGCAGGGATGTTACTGATTTTGAATGTAATTTAAAGTGATGATGTATTAAAACAAAGCAGTTATATAGCTAGCAATATATACACTCTGAAATATCTTTCTCCCCTTCCCTACCTGTAAATTTAATGTAAATTATCTTTTGGATATTTAGTAGATTTTCAGTTGTTCCTGTGTTGGGTGCTGGGAAATTACTATTGAAGCCACATGAGCTAAACCTGTAAGGATGACTTTTGATGTGGATAAGACCATAAGAAATAGGAGCAGAAATTAGGCCATTCGGCCCATCGAGTCTGCTCCGCCATTCAATCATGACTGATAAGTTTCTCAACCCCATTCTCCCGCCTTCTCTCTGTAACCTTTGATCCCCTTATCAATTAAGAATCTATCTATCTCGGTCTTAAATACACTCAATGACCTGGCCTCCACAGCCTTCTGTGGCAGTGAATTCCATAGATTCACCACTCTCTGGCTAAAGAAGTTTCTCCTCATCTCTGTTCTAAAAGGTCTTCCCTTTACTCTGAGGCTGTGCCCTCGGGTCCTAGTCTCTCCTACTAATGGAAACATCTTCCCCACGTCCACTCTATCCAGGCCTTTCAGTATTCTGTAAGTTTCAATCAGATCCCCCCCTCATCCTTCTAAACTCCATCGAGTATAGACCCGGAGTCCTCAAACGTTCCTCTTATGTTAGATGATTAGAGATTCTGATTATTTCCAAGACCAACGGTTCAGCAGTCAGGACATGAAATGTTTAGGGTTGTCAGAGTGTAGATCTGTCCTGATCTACCTGCATAACAGTTTTGTAACCTCTGTCTTTCCAGAATCTCACTTGTCCCAATTCTACCATGACCAAATGAACAGCAGATTGTGTGGAGGGACTAGGGATGACCCTACAGCAATTCAACCTTCTCTATGCTACCTATGCATGGGCGTGAGTAACCTGTACACATTGTGACAAATACACACTGTAAAACCACCCTCGCCACAATGTAATTTTCCTCTCAGTTTGAAGCTGATTCTATGTGGTGAATACCAGTACAGTAGTCTATTCCTGACCGTTCTTATAGAACCATAAAAAAAAATTATGGCGCAGAAAGATGCCATTCAGCCCATCATGCCTGTGTTGGCCAGAAAAAGATGAAAAAGAAACTAGCCACTCATTTTAATCCCAGGTTCCAGCACCTGGTCCGTAGCCTTGCAGGTTACAGTGCTTCAGATGCAGATCCAAGTACCTCTTAAATTAGTTGATCATTTCAGCCTCAGCCATTGATTTAGGCAGTCAACTCTAGATGCCCACCACCATCTGCATGAAAAAGTTTTTCCTCATGTCCCCTCTAACCCTTCTACCAATCACCTTAAATCTATGCCCCCTGGTAATTGACTCCTCAGCTAGGGGAAACAAGTCTTTACTGTCTACCCTATCTAGGCCCCTCATAATTTTGTACACCTCAATTAGGCCACCCCTCAGCCTCCTCTGTTCTAAGGAAAACAACCCTAGTCTATCCAATCTCTCCTCATAGCTGCAATTTTCAAGCCCTGGCAGCATTCTTGTAAATCTCCTCTGTACATTCTCCAGAGCAATTATTTCCTTCCAGTAATGTGGTGACCGGAACGATACATAAAATTCCAGCTGTGGCCTAACCAACATTTTATACTGTTCCATCATTACTTCCCTGCTTTTGTATTCAATACCTCATCCAATAAAAGAAAGCATTCCATATGCTTTCTTTACCACCTTATCCACCTGTCCTGCCACCTTCAGCGACCTGTGGACATGCACTCCAAGGTCTCTAACTTCCTCAACCCTTCTCAATATCCTCACATTTATTAAGTGTTCCCTTGCTTTGTTTGCCCTCCCCAAATGCATTACCTCATACGTTTCCGGATTGAATTCCTTTTGCCACTTTTCTGACCACTCAACTAACCCATTGATATAATTCTGGAGACAACAGTTATCTTCTTCACTATCAACTACACAGCCAATGGTTGCGTCATCTGTAAATTGCCCAATCATGCCTTCCACATTTTTGACCAAATCATTAATAATACAACAAACAGCAAGCGCCCCAACACTGAGCCCTGTGGAACACCACTGAAAACTGTTTTCCATTCGCAAAAACATCCATCAACCTTTACCCTTTGTTTCCTGTCACTGAGTCAATTTTGGATCCAACTTACCACCTTCCCCTGTATCCCATGAGATCTCACGTTTCTGACTAGTCTGCCATGTGGGACCTTGTCAAATGCCTTACTAAAATCCATGTAGACAACATCCACTTCACCACTCCTATCAATCCTCCTTGGTACTTCCTCAAAGAATTCTATTAAACTAGTAAAACATGATCTTCCCCTAACAAAACCATGCTGACTGTTCCAGATCAACCTGTGCCTTTGAATGACACTTTATCCTGTCTCTCAGAGTTGATTCCAATAATTTGCTGATCACTGAAGTCAGACTGACTGGTCTATAATTTTCTGGCCTATCCCTTTCACCCTTTTTAAATAATGGTACAACCTTTCAATTCTCTGGTACCTCGCCTGTATCTAATGAGGATTGGAAAATGATCCCCAGAGCATTTGCAATTTCCTCTCTGGCTCCCTTCAACAGCCTGGAATACAATCCATCCGGCCCTGCTGATTTATCCACCTTCAAAGATGTTAGTCGCTCCAGTACTTCCTCTCTTGCTATGCTTATTGTAGCTAATGTTTCACACTCCTCCTCTTTAATAGAATGTCTGCATCATCCCTCTCCTTAGTAAAGACTGAGACAAAGTACCCATTGAGAACCCTGCCCACATCTTCAGCATCAACGCACATTACCATGGACATCTCTGATAGGTCCTACTCTTTCCTCCATTATTCTCTTGCTCTTAATGTACTGGTAAAACATCTTTGGGTTTTCTTTGATTTTACCTGCCAATATTTTTTCATATCCTCTCTTTGCTTTCCTAACTTCAATTTTGACTTCACCGCAGTATTTTCTATACTCCTTCAGGTTCTCTACAGTAGTCTCTTGTGTTTGCTGTAAGCTTTCTTTTTCTGCTTTATCTTGTCCTGTATGCTTCTGGAAAACCAGGGGGCTCTAGATTTGGCAGTAGCTCTACTTTTTTGTGCAGGGACATGTCTACACTGCACCTATAGAATCTTGCTTTTGAATGCCTCCCACTGATTTGACACTGTTTTCCCTTCTAGCAGATGTATCCAGTCTACTCTCACCAGCTTTGTAAAATTTGTCTTCCCCCAATTTAGAATTTCACTCCTGTTCTATCTTTGTCCTTTTCCATAATGACGCTAAATCTAACTGAATTAAGGTCACCATCTCCAAGATGGTCCCCTACTGCTTCTTCATCCACTTGCCCAGCTTCTTTTCCTAAGATTAAATCTAGAATTGCACCTCCTCTCATTGGTCTTGTTACGTGCTGGCTAAAAAAGTTCTCTTGAATGCATTTCATGAATTTTGCACCCACTGTGCCCTTCACACTGTTCGTATCCAAATTAATATTAGGGTAGTTGAAGTCCCCAACTATTACTGCCCCATTGTTTTTGCATTCAGAAACCTGCCTACATATTTGCTCTTATAACTCCCTTCCACTATTTGGGGATCTATAGTACACTCCTAGCAGTGTGGCTGCCCCTTTTTTATTTCTGAGCTCAACCTACATGGCCTCATTTGATGCTTATTTAGTATATCATCCCTCCTCAAAGCTGTAATTGATTCTTTAACCAATAATGCTACAGCCCTCACCTTTTTTATCCCCCTCCCTCATGTATAAAAACTCTATATCCAAGGATGCTGAACTGCCATTATTGCCCTCCTTAAGCCAAGTTTGCATTAAAACAGCGATATCATGTTGCCATGTGTCTATCTATGCTCTCAGCTCATTGGCTTTATTTGCTACACCCCTTGCATTTATATTTGTACCTTTTAACACTGCCAAATTCCTGTGCTGTACACTTTTTAACCTGTGCTGCTTCTGTCTTTCAGAACCACTCACTAATTCTCCATCTCCTGTTCCCTTCTCTAACTTTGCCCTCAGGTTCCCATACCCCTGCCAGTCTAACTTAAACCCTCCGCTCAACACCACTAGCAAATCTCCCTGCGAGGATATTCATCCCAGTCCTGTTCAGGTGTAGACCATCCGGCTTGTACAGGTCCCACCTTCCCCAGAACTGGCCCCAATGCCCCAGAAATCTGATGCTCTTCCTCCTACACCAGCTTTCCAGCCACGTGTTTAATCACTCAATTCTCCGATTTCTATACTCACTTGCACATGGGACTGGGAGTAATCCTGAGATTACTGCTTTAGACGTCCTGCTTTTCAATCTCCTTCCTAGCTCCCTAAAGTCTGCTTTCAGGACCTCATCCCCTCTCCTTCCTAAGTAATTGGTACCAACATAGACCATGACCTCTGGCTGATCACCCTCCCCAAGAAGAATGTCCTGCAGTCTCTCTGTGATATCCTTGACCCTGGCACCAAGGAGGTAACATGCCATCCTGGAGTCATGTCTACAGCCACAGAAATGCCTGTCTGTTCCCCTAACTAACTAATCCCCTATCACTATAGCTCTTCCTTTCTTCTGCCTCCCTTCCAGTACAGCTAAGCTGCTCGTGGTGCCATAAACTTGGCTCTGACTATGGAACCAATGCCCTCACCAGCTTCCAAAACAGAAAACCAATTTGTGAGCCAGACCCAGTGGACCCATGCACCACCTGCCTAGTTTTCTTGGACTGCCTGGCGGTCAGCCATTCCTTTTCTACCTCCAGGCTCCTAAGCTGCGATGTGACCACCTCTCTGAACATGCTATCCACGTAGCGCTCAGCCTCGTGGATGCGTCACAGTGACTCCAGCCGCCACTCGATCTCTAAAATCTGGAGCTCAAGGTCCTGCAGCTGATGACAATTCCTGCACATGTGGTCATCTAGGCTATTGCGAGCGTCCACAACTTCCCACATATTACAGGACATGCATTCCACATGACTGAGCTGTCCTACAATGGCTTCAATTTACTTCTTCTGTTCACTTTATTTTACTTTGGTTTACTTCTTTTAACTTTATACTATTTGATTCTATTAATAAACCTTACCAAAAGTATGGTTCCTGCTTTATTTTAAAGCTTAGGAATAGAATCAACTTTAAACACTTACTAGAAACTCACCAGATGCTCACCAAACAGCTAGCTTCTTCTCCAACCAAGTCAGTTGCTCCTTTTCTGTGATGTCACAATTTTTTCTTCACTCTCCTTTTGAACTCAGTGAGGGCCAGCTGATGGGTCCACCTCTCCGCGTATTTATTCTCTCCCCGCTCCATGTATCTCCTGTAGGTCCACCTTTCTGACTGCTCTTCCTGAAGGTGAGTGATCCTGCCTTACCTTAAACTTCAATAAATTTGTTCAACCATCATTGGTCTTGTCAAGTGAGTAAAAGGCTATCAGACTCATGGTAACTAATCTAGTTCTGTCTAGCCTTATCCATTGAACTTCTGGGGACCACAATTGCCTTGGCTCCATTTTTGTCCCACATCTCTTCCCTGAAGCATCCATTTGTACTAAATTACTGAAGTGCTTTGGAATATTTCTCTTGACATTCCTTTTAAACTTCTTTACTTACTTTCGCCTATATTCCTTTGACAAGCGATGGTGCTCAATGGGCATTTGCCACCCTGTGGTATCTTGCTCTTTCTTGATGTGAGTTGAGGCGGAGAGTGTCTGCAGTCTGTTCGAACATGGTCGTCATCTTTGATTCCAGTTCATTCTGGCCCAACCAAAGCACTTGCATTTTCCAGCAGTGGTTATTGGTCTGTACTTAGGAACGAGAAATCCAGGCAGATTCTCTTTTTTTTATCTTCCTTTCCTCTAGCTCGAGGAGTTTGATTTATTTTCCCTAATGTCACCCTCTTAACGATTAGGTGACCTGCAGCTTTCTGCTCTGATGGCACATTGTGCAGAATTTTACACCCCGTGGGCGGGCACGTGCCTGACCCAATCGGGCATGAAATCGGGCGAGATGCCATCGGGTAAGTGTCCCCACGCCATCGCACACCTGCGCAATATTTCACTCAAAAACAGAATTACCTGGAAAAGCTCAGCAGGTCTGGCAGCATCGGCGGAGAAGAAATTTCATTTGGCAGGTGCGAGTAAAAGTCGGACATGGACCCACCGACAATTAAGAGAGCAATTGCGCCCATTATTGGTGTAATTATCTCTGATTTTTCATCGTTCATCCAAATTTACGGTTGGCAGATGGGTGATTTGGCCAGGCAGCCTCTGCATTTTTCATCAAACCTCATCCAAGGGTGGGATGAAATTGCCATTAGGAATTAGAATAAGAATGAATATCTGGGGACAGCATTTTTATGAGGTACGCTTTCAGGTGCTTGATTGTGGTGCAAGGACATTTTTTTTGCAGCTTTTTACACCTTTATTTCATTATTTGCAGGAGAGCAGCTCCCTAAGGTAGCTTCAGGGAGCTCACTCACAGCACTCACCCCCGCCCACGGTGACATCACCACCCACCCTCTTCCTGCTCCCCGCTGAGCTTTTCGGTGCGCGTTTCGCACTGGCTGGCTGTTAGTTGGGTCAGGGGCCGATCGTCCATTCCCCGGCTTCTCCTGGGCCCGCCGATCAGGCACACCCACCAAGGGTAAAACTCAGGCCATTGTCTTCTCCAGCTGAAACATCCTTTCTGCATTGACGAAGAACGTGTTTTATAAAATCAATACTCTGTGCGACCTTCTGTCCAAGGCTCAGCTTGTTGTACCTATAAGATCGTAAGACCTAGGAGCAGAAGTAGGCCATTAGGCCCATCGAGTCTGCTCCGCCATTCAATGAGATCGTGGCTGATCTGATCATTCTCAACTCTGCTTTCCTGCCTTTTCCCCATAACCCTTGATTCCCTCACTGATTAAAAATCTATCTCAGCCTTGAATATACTTAACAACCCAGCCTCTACAGCCCTCTGCAGTAAAGAATTGACTACCCTCTGAGAGAAGAAATTTCTCCTCATCTCTGTTTTAAATGGGCGCCCCCTTTCTCTGAGATTATGCCCTCTGGTCCTAGACTCTCCCACAAAGGGGAAGCAACCTCTCAGCATTGACCCTGTCAAGCCCCCTAAGAATCTTACGCATTTCAATAAAGTTGTTGCTTGTATGTAGTTGTTGTTGCTCATGCTTGTAAATTTCAATGAGTACAGGCCCAACCTACTCAACCTCTCCTCATAAGAAAATCCCTCCATGCCCAGGATGAACCTAATGAACCTTCTCTGGACTGCCTCCAATGCCAGTATATCTTTTCTTAGATAAGGGGACCAAAACTATTCACAGTATTCTAGGTGTGATCTAACTAGTGCCTTGAATAGTTTTTAGCAAGACTTCCCTATTTTTATACTCCATTCCCTTTGAAATAAAGGCCAACATTCCATTTGCCTTACCGATTACTTGCTGAATTTGTATGTTAGCTTTTTGGGATTCATGCACAAGGACTCCCAAATCCCTCTGTGCTGCAGCCTGCTGCATTCTCCATTTAAATAACATTCAGCTCCTCTATTCTTCCTGCCAAAGTGCTTGACCTCACATTTTCCCACATTATATTCCATCTGCCAAGTTTTTGCCCACTCACTTAACCTGTCCATGTCCCTCTGTGCATTCCCTGGGCAGAATTTTGCCGTCGGCGAGCAGGGGGTGGGGCCCAGTCGCCAACGCGTAAAATGACGCGGGATGACATCGGGCGGAACCCCTGATGTCATCCTGGTCCATTTAAATTTTCAGGAAGGCGGTGGGTGGGGCGGGGGTGGCCGGGGGGGGGGGGGGGGGGGCAGCAAAATCAGCTGCGGGCCCACCAACCTGTCAACGGCCAATTGAGGCCATTGACAGGATCATTGAAACAATTAAAGGACCCGCCCATCCAGCCTTAAGGTTAGCGGGCAGGCCAGGAGCCCCAGCGGCTAATAGAGAAAACATGAAACCTCATCCACAGGCCGGATAAAGTTTCATGCAGGGTTTTAAAAATTGTAATAAAGTTATTCTGTAAATTATGAACATGTCCCATCTCATGTGACATTGTCACATGAGGGGGACATGCTAGGGAATTTTTTTTTTCTATTTTTAATATTGTTCAAGGTGTCAGCGATCTCCCTGAGGCTGCACTTAGCCTCAGGGAGATGTGCGCTCTTTCATGCGCATGCGCAAAAGATCGCACTCTCACTTTTGGGGAATCCCCTCCTGCCCGCACAGGAAACGCATAGCACTTCCCGGTGGATGTCACGCTGGGCAGGCCTTAATTGGCCCGCCCACTTAAAATGGCGGCGCAGCCCAATTCGCTGGCGGGGATCGGCTCCCCGCCCGCCGGAGATTGGGTTGGACCTGCCCACCCGACAGGCAGAAAATTCTGCCCCTTGTGTCACCCTCACCACCTGTCTTCCCACCTATTTTAGTGACATCCGCAAACTTGGCGATAGTACATTCACTTCCCTCATCCAAGTTATTAATATATATTGTAAATAATTGTGGTCTCAGCACTGATCCCTGTGGCACTCCACTAGTTACAGGTTGCTTTCCTGAAAACGCCACCCTTACCCCAACTCTGTCTTTTATTAGCTAGCCAATCCTCTGTCCATGCTAATATGTTACCCCCAACACTACGGGCTCTTATCCTATTAAGTAGCCTTATGTGCAGTACCTTATCGAATGCCTTTTGGAAATCCAAAGGTTTCCCTTTATCTATCCTACTTGTTATCTCCTCAAAGAATTCTAATAAATTTGTTAGGCATGCTTTCCCCTTCATGAAGCCATTCTGACTCTGCTTGATTATATTATGTATTTCTAAATGCTCTGCTATTACATCCTTTATAATAGACTCCAACATTTTCTCAGTGGCAGATGTTAAGCCAGCTGGCCTATAGTTATCTGCTTTTTGTCTCCCTCCCTATTTGATTAAGGGTGTTACATTAGCCATTCTCCAAACCTCTGGGACTTTTCCAGAACCTAAGGATTCTTGGAAGATTACTACAGTGCATCCACTATCTCTGTAGCTTGCATGAAAACAGTTTGTGTTGGCAGCCAGTTGACCTTCCATTACATAAGGCTGAGCTTCTACTGCTGTACTCAGATGTTGAGTGGCTTCTTTTTGTTCTAGAATGGAAGCTGAGACATCAGCCATTAGATAATCGGGTCCACAAATGTGCTAATGGGGTTGGCCATCATTTCCATTGTGTAAAGTTTGGTCTCAAAACCTGTGCCAAGTTGGAACCAGACTCTTCTGTGCTCCTTGGCATTGACGCAGGCTTTCTGGCAAGCCTCTGATGCATCAAGCATTCCATTTCACATAACCAATACCCATCTTCTGTAGGCAACCCATCAGGTCCAGGGAACTTATCGGCCCCATTAGTTTCCCTAGTACTTTTTCTCTCGTGATAGTTATTGTATTTATTTCCTCCCCCCTCCCTTTCTCCCCTTAATCATTTAGTATTTTTGGAATGCTATTAGCATCTTCTACTGTGAATCAAAGTATTTATTCAACTCCTTTGCCATTTCCTGGTTCCCCATTATTATTCCCCCAGCCTCATTCACTTTGGCCTCTCTCTTCCTTCTTATATATTTAAAGAACATCTTACTGTCTGTTTTTATATTACTTGCTAGTTTACCCTTTATTTTCTCTCTCTTTTTTTTTGTCATCTTTTGTTGGTTTTTAAAACTTTCCCAATCCTCTGGCTTACCACTAATCTTTGCCACATTGTATGTTTTTTCTTTCCATTTGATACTGTCCTTAACTTCCTTGGTTAACCATGGTTGGTTTATCCCCTTCCTGGAATCCTCCTTTCTCACTGGGATGTGTCTTTGTTGAGAGTCATGAACTATTTTCTTAAATGTCTGTCATTGTTCATTAACCGTCTTTTCTGCTAAACTCCTTTCCCAGTACACTGCAGCCAACTCTGCCATCATTCATTTGTAATTACCCTTATTTAAGTTTAGCACTGTTGTTTTCTAGCCAAGTTCCTCACTCTCAAACTAAATGCTAAATTCTACCATATTATGGTCACTGTTTCTAAGGAGATCCTTTACTCTGAGATCATTTATTAAACCTGCCTCATTACAGATTACCAGATGCAAAATAGCTTGATCCCTGGTTGGATTCACAACATATTGTTCCAAGAAATTGTCCTGAATATACTATGAATTCTTGCTCACGTCTCCCTCTGCCAATTTGATTTTCCCAATCTACATGAAGATTAAAGTCACCCATCATTAATGTGCTGCCTTTTGTACATGCCCTCATTATCCCCTGATTTGTTCTCTGTCCTACAGTATAGCGACTGGCAGGGGGCCTATAGACTACTCCTACCAGTGTCGTCTTCCCCTTGTTATTTCTTACCTCCACCCATATGAATTCTACATCTTCTGATCCAAGATTCTTTCTTGCTATCATAAGTATTCCATCTCGTACTAACAGAGCTATCCCACCACCCTTTCCTTCCTGCCAGTCCTTTCTAAAAGTCACATACCCTGAATATTTAATTCCCAGCCATGATCTCTTTCTAACCGTGTCTCCATAATGGCTATAAGATCATAGCCATTAACCTCTATTTGTGCCGCTAATTAATTTATTTTGTTCTGAATACTTCATGCATTTAAGTAAAGGGTCATTAATTTTGCCCTTTTACCATTTTTTCCCCTTTTGACGCTATTTGCTGGCTGTTTTTTATGTTTCTACACTCTGTTCCTTCCTGCCACACTCTGGTATCATTACCTAAATAGCTGCCCTGCGAGGCTGCCATGTCCTTTTGCTTTGTAAGCATATGTATCCCCTTTCCAGAACCCTTCCCACCACCCCCCCACCACCACAATATTTAGTTTAAAGCCTTCTCTACTCGGTTCACTGGTAGTGACAATGTTACTTTTAGTTGGTTCTGATTCGATCCAATAAGAACAGAACGGCACACAATGTTCTACTGGCTCAGAGACACAACTCCATAAATGCCATTTCTTTTGACCTGTTGGACTGAGAACAAAACAATGCCCAAGACTGAAGACAGAGTAAATTTAACAAGGTGTTTGACATTGGCCTCTCTTAATACCCCAATTGCTGTAAAGCCTCATCGGCTGAGACTGGAACACAGGAACAGAAGTAGGCTATTCAGCCCATCGAACTTACTCTGCCATTCAATTAGATGAAGGCTGATCATCTCCCTTGATGCTACTTTCCCCCCATACTATCTCCATTTCCCTTGATATCATTAGTCTCCAGATATCTGTGTGGGGTGGGGGGTGGGGGGGCGGGTGGAGTGGGGGTTTGGGGGGGGTGGGTTGGGTTGGGGGGGTTGGGGGGTGTTGGGGGAATAGGGTTGTGGGGGTTGGGGTTGGGGTATGGGGGGGGGAGGGGTAGAGTATTCCAACAATTCAAGTTGAGAAATTCCTCCTCCTCTCAGTCTTAAATAGCCTGTTCCTTATCCTGAGATTGTGTCCCCTGGTTTAGATTCAGCATCCTATCTACACCTACCCTGTAACACCCTTTAAGACTTTTATAAGTTTCAATAAGTTTCATCCCTCATTCTTCGAAACTCGAGGGTATATGGATCTAGGCTCATCAATCTCCCCTCATAAGATAATCCCGCTACCTCAGGCATTAATCTAGTGAACATCCATTGCACTCCCTCTTTGGCAAGTATATTCTTCCTTAGATAAGGGAACCAAAACTGTGCACAATACACCAGGTGAGGTCTCACCAGAGCTCTATATAACTGCAGCAAGACATCCTTACTCCTGTACTCAAATCTTCTCATGATGAATATACCACTTGCCTTCCTGAATGCTTGCTGCACCTGCATGTTAGCTTTTAGTGATTCATGAACATGGACACCCAGGTCCCATTTGTCACCTGCATTTCACTGCCTCTCATCATTTAAGAAATATTCTGCCCTTCTGTTTTTTTCTACCAAAGTGAATAACTTCACACTTGTTCACATTATATTCTATCTTCTGCATTCTAGCCTGTTTTCTTAGCCTGTTCAAGTCCTCTTGAAGCCTCCAGTTGGTTTCTTTTTTCAGATGCCTAGATATGGAGGATGCTACAAAATTGGCTGGGATGACAATGGTCTTAGACAGCCCAGTGGTCCAACTGGGTGTTAAAGAAAGGGAGGGGAGGATGAAGGTGAGTTCCAACCCAGCTTTAGAGCTTTGAAGAGAACAAAATTCCTCAATGGTTTTTTGCATTTTATTCCTGAATTGTTTTTCTCTCCTGTAGTAAAGCTGTGGTGGTGATACTGGCTGGTTTCTTCATAGACAAGCTGGGAAATTGCGGTGAGTCTGAAGAACAGTATGAAAATGGGAATGTAACCTAGAACACCTCAGCCTGGTAGAAGAGGTGATTTCAGATGCTTGTTGATGCTCCACATAGTAAGACTAATGTGTCCCAGATGTGTGTTGAATTGTGTTAGCCCCTGGAAATAGAAGATTATATCCGACTTTTAAAAACCTTGTTCCCATGCGGTAGTGGGTAAAGTCGGGGGAGTGGGAAACCTGGGACAGAATCTTTCCTACCCAGTCAACATTTGGGGGCTGTAGGAGATTTGTGCCCTCCAGTCTGTGAGCCTCAACAAAAGCTTTAAAGCCTCAAATAAATACATCTTGTAATTCCCTGTCATTCACTCCAATTGTGCAATATCTTTACTGGTCTCTCACATTTGTTTCCTGATCATTATACAGTTGTGTTGGACAACTTAATTGTACAACTTTTCTGACTTTTGTCTTTTGGTCATTTTTGGGTTGTTGGCATTGCATTCCTCCAGTAGCTAATGTTGCATTTTAATGTATCCCTTTGAAACATCAAATAATAGAAACAAGGAGCAAGAGTAGGCCATTCGGCCCTTCGAGCCTGCTCCGCCATTCATTATGATCATGGCTGATCATCCAACTCAATAGTCTGTTCCTGCTTTCTCCCCATATCCTTTGATCCCTTTCACCCCCAAGAGTCACATCTAACTCCTTCTTGAAAACTGTTTTTGCCTTTTTTTTCTGTTTTGTTCCATTTTTGCCACCTACTATTTAAAGATATTTTACTGAGAGAGTTCACAGCACCCTTTGAATGGTCCAACCATTCCACTGGGAATTCCTCTTCTCAGCACAGCTGGAGGACAAGACATTGTGCAGTCAATAGTGGAAATCACTGCACAGAGCTCAGCAGATACAAGGAGCTGTGTGTAGAGACCATGTCACAGTTAGCTGGACATGCCTGAAGAGCAGTGTGCTTGCCACTTGTGTTTTGTCAGCCTAGGCATTTATGGAACTTTGCCATTTCCTACAACGGGAGCGCCAAACTTTCACTCATGGGCATGACTCATGATTTACCTTCAATATCTATGCCACTGACTCCTTTCAACCTGATACCTGTCAGAGTAGCCAATATACTGTGCACTGCTGGTTGCATCATCTCAAAGGTACATTGGTTGCCAGAGCTTTATCAACTTTCCTAAGGCTGATGACCATCAAAACAAAAAGACTTTATTTTTTCCAGAGTAGAAGTATTCCAAAAGTGCAAACTTGTCAATGGAACTCATTTGTCTATATGCTCCATTGTGCCAGTGCACTGGTGTTTATATATTAGATCAATTGAATAGATGATGCAAGTAATATGGATTCAGGTGCCAGAGGTGAATCAACTTAATGGTTTCATTAATATTGACCAGAAAGTACAGCAAGTCTATGGTTTGGATTTTGCAGTTGTTATGACAACAAAACTGTCAGCATTCATTGTCATTGCTCCTCTGAAACTGACAGCAATTTCGGGAGTACACACATACACAGTTAAACACCAAAGAATAGAAGTTTCTATCAGTGATTTATTGTTTCTTTGTAGGATATGTTGCTGAAGTTCCCCAAGACTGCAATCAATTAGAAATCACTGAACTGACTAGAATCTTTTCTTTTTATACTATTGGTCTTGAACATTGCTGAAAAGAGAGACACGTTGCTGTACATTTCACCATGCACTTATCAGGACAAACACAAGAATGCCAAATTTCAAAGTATCACAACGATTTAAACTATGGGAGAAAAGGTGCTGATTGGTTGGGACCCTGATTGTCCAAGGCAATGCCATGGAGAAAGCAACGAGGAACTATAGGCCCTCCAAGCCTCCAGGTAATTGAAAAAAAGGCGCGAGGCTTGAACATATCGCTGTTGTTTGCAGAGAATGGATCCTTGCGCATGAGTGTAAGTTGCTTCTAGCAAGTGTAGATGAGCTGCATTGTGGGCTCAACTGGTTATCTTCAGAAGGTTGTTAGTATAGGAATTAGCGCACTCCAGCAAACTGATTTGAACGTCTTTTTGGACTAACGGCAGCACTGTGTTGGTGGGAAATACCACTGAAGTCACCACTGTGTAGTGGCAGCAAGAAACGGCTTGCTTAACCTATTGTTCCAAGTTTTGAGATACTTTGCCTTTCGAGGGTAATTTGAGGGCGACTGGGCACTTTTCGGCCTGAAAGGGGCATCTTTTGGCCCATTTATGAATTCTGTTTGATATACAGCGAGCAATCGGTCTTGCTTTAAGAACCCTTGAGGCAGAATTTTCACCATGACCGGCGGGCGGACGCATGCCCGACCCACTCGAGCACGGAATGACGCATGTTGACGTCGACTGAGTGTCCCGGCATCAATTTGCAGTTGCGCCGATAATTCAGCCGGCGGGCGCATGTGGGAATCGGCAGCACGCCCGCCGACAATTAAAAGGCCTGCAAAGGCCATTGAGGCCCGTTAAATTTTTCACTGGCCGTCCAACCTTACGGGTTGGTGGGGCAGGCGAAAAGGCCAAGCGGCCTTTGTGTTTTATTTTGGAAACCTCACCCACGGGCGGGATGAGGTTTCCAATATCAAATAAAAATAAAATAATTTTAAAAAAATTTCACTTGTTACATGTCCCTACTCATGAGACAGAGTCACACATGGGGAACATGTCTTATAATATTTCTCACATCTCTATTATTTTTTTTTGAAAACTCTTCATCGCCTTGAGGTAGCCCTTGAAAAAAGTTATATCTTGTTGACTGAGGTATAATTGGGTTTTTAATTACTGTTGTGCAACCCCCCCAACCCTGCCCCGGACCCCGGACCCCAGCCCTGTAATATTTTGCTTACCAGGGAAATCGTTGTGGGGGAGTGCCGAGGGGGATTCTGCTTTTATAATCTGCCAAGTTTGCTGGCAAACAGGAAAATATGAGGTTCTGATTGATAAGAAAACCAGAGGGGGTATAACATGAGCAGCTATCACCTGCTTTATGCACCGTGATTAAAGCAGAAAATTTCTCCTCAAATCCAGTTGGAAAAGTGGATGTTGCAAAAGAATTGCAGAACAATTTAAAAAGTCTGCAAAATTAAGCAAGCAAACGCCAGGTGGAATTCAACTCTGATAAATGTGAACTATCAAATACTGGACCATAAATGTGCATCATACGTACATGATGAATGGAATTGAAAATAGCAAAATGCCTGGCAGATGTGGTTAAGCAGTTTGAAGCAGCTGATGGGTTTGTGAATGTGTCACTCAAACAGATGACACCTCCAGAGGTTACATAGGGGCTGTAAAATTTACTGGCATTAAATTCTATTCAGCACAAAATGTGGCGCCTTTCTACATTCTCTCGCATGCTAACATAAGATTGATTCGACGTGTAAAATCAATGAGCCTTGAGTAAAAGGTTAGAGAAGCTTAAACACCATAGTCCATAGAAAGAGGTTAAACAAAAGCTCATTGTGTATACACAATATAGACGAGCATAGGTTGGAATATTATTTCAAATTAAGTCCAGAAGTTTAAATTACATGTAATAATTTTAAAAGGTTATTTTAGGAAAGACTTCTTCCTCAATGATAAACATTTGGAATAATTTCCCAGGTCAAGTGGTGAAGGCAAAAGTATTGGGGGCATTCAAAATGAAGATGGTTGCTGAGATTGGAGAGTTAGACTACAAGGCGCATGAACCTGGATGGGCTGAATGGCTTTTTCTTATCCTTGATTTTAATCGCTATTTAAATGTTCTGAGTTTATCTGTTGTGAAATCAAGTTTTGTTTATTCCCCCCACCCCCCCACCCCATACTGTAGTTGGGCTCTTCCTGTTCTCCATCCTTCTCGTGCTGGGTTCAGCTACTTTTGCTTTAGGATCTCACTTCAAGGACACAAGTTATCTATTGCCGCTGATGCTCACTGGCCAACTTCTCATGGGCACAAGCTGCGGGTCACTCCTCAGTAAGTACCGGTTTTGACCTAATTGTATCAGACTAGGAAATAAATACGCAGGGCTTAGTATTGATTTAAATTACATCTTCTCCTGAAGGATTGAGTGAACAGTGTCTGTGAAAATGTCAAGGCTCAATTTGAAAAGATATGTATAAATATGTAACATTTAGTAGGGTCGTGGCTACAACTGATGAGTTATTCATTTTTACATGATTGATTATATAATTTTATATTTTAAGTGTGTCCCTTGCACTTGGCAATTGAAAAAGCTTAGAAATGTAGGCAAAAACCCAGTCAGGATCTGTAAAGAGAAAAGGTGGGTTAACATTTTGAGTTTAATTCTTTGTCAAAACTTAGTTACATACAAAATATGTTGCCCTTCCTTGCATTGTTTAGTAGCAATTGGAAAGACATCATGGTTTAATTTACGTTTAGTTTAACTGGAGGAACAGCACCTCATCTTCCGACTAGGCACTTTGCAGCCTTCTGGACTGAATATTGAATTCAACAACTTTAGGTCTTGAGCTCCCTCCTCCATCCCCACCCACTTTCTGTTTCTTCCCTCTTCCTTTAGTTTTTTCCAATAATTTATATAGATTTTTCTTTTCCCACCTATTTCCATTATTTTTAAATCTTTTATGCCCCCCACCCCCACTAGAGCTGTACCTTGAGTGCCCTACCATCCATTCTTAATTAGCACATTTGTTTAGATAATATCACCAACTTCAACACCTCTGTGTTCTTTTGTTCTTTTGTCTGTGACATCTTTTGATGATCTGCTCCTATCACTGCTTGCTTGTCCCTACAACCACACCCCCCCTCCACTTCTCTCCCCCGACCCAAACCATCCCCCCCCCCCCACCTTAAACCAGCTTATATTTCACCCCTCTCCTTGGATTCACCTAGTTCTGTTGAAGGGTCATGAGGACTCGAAACGTCAACTCTTTTCTTCTCCGCCGATGCTGCCAGAGTTTTTCCAGGTAATTCTGTTTTTATCATGGTTTAATGGGTGGGTTTGCGCATTATCATGTTTAAGAATCCCATCTAGAAAATTGTTGATCGGTTGGAATAACCTTCATCTTTTTAAGAAAATCAAGCATTTGAAAATGTCTTTCATATGACTTATCATCATCAGGGACTGAGATCCCATTAATGAGAATTTAAATCTAAATCCTTGGGAAGACTAAACTTGAAAGTGTGTGAGTTCCAAGGCTAATCTTGCTTTGTAGTGATGCAGCCAGTGCAAGTTCTGCATCTGTGTCGGATATACTTAGTGCATTTATTTAATCAGAGCTGCTGAAGTCAGCCCTTAGTTTATTGGGCAGTGCTAGTGGGTAAGTGAGGTGCAGTAGGTTGCTTGGGAGCTAGCAGGCAATGTCAACACTGCCTCGGGTGAAACTGCCTGCTATCTTTTCCTGGCCATGGACAGCGGGATGAAGATTGCCCTGCAGGAGTGAGCTCAGTGCGGGGAAGCTGCAACAACCTCCCTGTTGAAAATATGCAGTAACACCCCTCCCGCCTCCTCTCCACCCATACCCACCAAAGAAGGGACTCCAGCAGAGTGAGTTAGTCACTATCTATGAAAATAAAGCATACTTCAGTATTTTGCCCGAAACTCTACAGATTCTGTAATGTGTTTTGCCTGGATTTTGTGTGTGTGGTTTTTTTTTGCCGGTTGAAGGTTAGGAATTTGTTTTCCAGATCGCTCACCTTTTGTACTCTTTTCCAGTTATTTTTGGATAGTTGTGAAGTTTTGTCTCCCAGTGTTTATTTACACGGCTTCCTGTCTGCATTGGGATTCTTTCTAAGGGACCTGCTTTGGGGGATTCAGAACCACAAGTTACAGCACAGAATGAGGTCATATGAGATCCGCAGTGGGGTTTACAAAAAAAAAAGCCTGAAGTCCTTGCCCTCTGCGATGTACCAGTGGCTGGGTGGGAATAAGTAAACCCTGCCTCGAAACCCCGGGCTCCAGCTAGTAATTTCCATTCAGCAAGCGCATTTCTAAGTAATACATCCATAACGTTAAACCTTAGAACAATCAACTCATCTCACCGCTGCCCCTCCACCCTTGTTCCCCTGAAAGCTTTTTGTATCTTTCTGCGCTTCAAATATTTCTCCAAGTTTTCTCTTAAAATAAGCGATAGTTCCTGTGTCAACCACTCATTTTGGGGTGTATTGCCAAGGTTGCAGATAATCCTCCGCTGCCTCCTTCAAGTGACCATTCTTCATGTGTCACCTTGGACATTTAGGGACAGGGCAGTGCACTATCTGGGGAGTTGGACAGTGGTGGCAGTACATCTGAGTCTTACCCTGTTCTGTGTCTGACCATCACATACATAGACTTCTGACAGCAGAAGCCCCGGAATGGAATCCTCCAGTGAATATTTTCTTTGCTTCAGCCACCCCAGCTCCCCTGCCCACAATGTCTGTAACTCCCGAGGCTAATTGTTAAGGTCCAACTCTGCCCGAGTTGTGAGCTAACCAGAGGTTGAAACCATATCTCTTGCATGTAAATTGGATCATGCATGCATTTACCAGTAGTCACTTATTCTCTCTCTCTCTCTCTCTCTCCCCCTCCCCCACCCCCAAACTGTTCAGCAGCGGGTAATTGCTTTCTGGTTCAAAAGAAAGGAGCTGTCGCTGGCTTTTGGACTGGCGATGACTTGCTCTCGTCTGGGCAGTGTCTTCAATTTCTTTTTAACACCATCTTTTGAGAGAAACTTTGGGATTCAGTGGATGCTTTGTGGAGGTAAGAAACTTATTTTATTGAGGGAATGAGAGGAGTTTTGCAATTTTTTTAAGGACAAGGAAACGGGGTGGAGGGGGGGCGGGGGGGGACGACGACGACAAGACATCTCTTTGAGTGTGTGAGGAAGGTTGAATCAATCTTGTGTTGATTAGATAGTATTATGGGATTAAATCTAAATGTTGGGCCCTGGTTAGAGATACTAAGTCAGTGTGATCTATGAATATCATAATGCATTAATTGGTTTTATCCAGATTATATTCTTCAGTTAATATTTATATCAATTAGTCAGTAACTTATATGCTATCAGTGTTTAAGTTGGACCCTGATGTATACGCCAGCCCCAGAAATCATGTTTTTATTTTGCATATACTTGATGAATAAGCCGACTCCCATTTTTCAGCCACAACATGCTATCCTTGCCTTAGTAGTCAGCCTCAATTTTTCACCCTATAAATTTATGCTTTACATATTGGTACCTTTATATCTGGGTGCAAGCGATCAAGCAGGTGATATGGGCTGTGTTGTGTAGAAAACTGATGAGCTCATGACAGTGAAGTGCTTTGGGACATTCTGAATGACACTATATAAGTGCTAGTGAGTGGCAGAGGAAAAACTTTATACAGTGATAATTTCAAGTGTTGAGGACTGAATAAGTTAAGCTTGATGCTTATTAGCACCATTGGGTTTCTTAGTGCACTGCTACCTCTAACTTTACAATTGGGTACCTTATACCTTTGGCATAATCTCTTTCTCAAGGTGTTCGTTCATTTTAAATCTCTTCATGGCCTCACCTTTCCCTACCTCAGTAAACTTCTACAGCCCTATAACCTCCCAACCCATGAACTTCCTGCCTCCCTGTTGTGGTTTCCATGCTCTAGAATTCCTTGTTAATTGTATATCAACTTTGGTTAAATATGTGCAGGTGAAAGGCATTGATTGGATTGTTAATGAGCACATATAGGTACTGACACTGGAATGAGGGTTGAGTTAGGAGGTATATACTTGTAATGTTCCACTCTGTGAATAAATCTAGACGTAGGAAAGAATGGCTCTGGTTTCATTCTTCACTAACTGGATATGAGGAGATTACCATTCCTTTTTAAATTTTTTCCTCCTCTCCATCTCCTTCTCTTCATTTTAATATATTTTTTCACCAAGCTTTTGGACGCATCCTAATATCTCCTTTGGTTCAGTGACTGTTTCTTAATGGAAGGCTTTGAAGGACTTGAAAGTTTTGTAAAAAAGATATGATGTAAAAGCATGAGGCTGCACTCAGCTAAAGTAAAGGTCTGACTGCCACTGGTGGGACAATCTGAGCTTTGGGATTGGTGCAGTTTCTGCTTTTAGAGTGATTTTCCTGTGGTTTATTTTCTCAGGCACATTGCTGTGTGTTCTTAGCTTTTTGGCAGCCATCATTGTTAGCATCCTGGATAGAGTTGGCATAAAACAACTTGGGCTAGATGTGTCCTTCAAGAGGAATCCAAGAAAGTGGTGTGTAGTTCCAGGACCTTGACAATTTATTCTTCTGTAAATATTTGTATTTGTCATTGAACTAAGTATCTGTTATAAGCAGCTGGAATGGAGTGTGATCCCAGATCACTGAAGTACACTTTTAGAAGTAGGAATCCATTAAGAATTTATAGCATATTATTGTCTAGATGGACTTTAGCTTCCAACCTCTACCATGACCCTGTCATCTTACCTTTTTTGTTCTTCTGTCTCAGCGCTTCCAAGACATTTGTTATTTGTCTCTCCGGTACTGGCTGTTAGTGTTCACCATCATGTTCTTCTATAATGAAATCTTTCCTTTTATTGCTGATGCCAGGCAAGGAGAGTCCATCTATTAAAAGTCCATTATTCAAAGTGGTACTGCCATAATCCTCATGGACCCCACTGATACTTCTGTGGGATTACTGTAAATTTTCTCCCATTCTTCTCGCACTCCTTTCCTTGCCTCGAGTAATCCAATAGTGCCAGAGTACAACCATTGGCAAATAAGTTTCTCTATGAACCTGGAATATGAATGCTTTGCTATTTATTTAAACGATTTCCCTTGCATTTTCCCAATTGGTCTTGGGAGCTCATGTCTTCAGGAGGAAGTTAGTTGGTCTGCTTTGTATGGTGCAATGAATTTCAGTGGCCTTCAGGCACACTGGTCAAATATCCATTCTTCATTGATGAACCTCACCTATGAATATTAGCAGAGTGTTTGACTGTTTGACGGGCATTGAGTAAAAATGGTGCAGCCAGATGCCCTTTAAAGGTTCAGCCATATGATTCTGCTGTTGCTGGTATGTGAATGGGGCTTTGGTCTGAGGAACACAATACACACAACCAATCTCATCATACACAACACAAAAACAGCATTACCTGGAAAAACTCAGCAGGTCTGGCAGCATTGGCAGAGAAGAAAAGAGTTGACCTTTCGAGTCCTCATGACCCTTCAACAGAACTGAGTGAATATTAGGAGAGGGGTGAAATATAAGCTGGTTTAAGGTGGGTGGGGGGAGGGAAGTGGGGTGTGGTGTGGTTGTAGGGACAAGCAAGCAGTGATAGGAGCAGATAATCAAAAGACTACTATTTGAAATTCCATTTAAATATTTGTTGCAGTCTTCAAGACTAATTATGAAAAATTTAAAGTATGGAAACCAAGTACTCTTTACTGAAATTGTCTGTTACTTTACATTTTTCACCTAAATTTGATGAGGACATTATTTGTTTTTCAGCAAGTTCATTCAGGATAAATATTCTGGGTACAGTCAGCAGGAAACTTCCTATATTGTTGGTGCTATCTTTGATACTTCATTGGTGCTCTTTTCTATAGGTGGAATCCTCATTGTGAGTACTCTCTGGTTTATCCAACTGCTCAGCAGTTCATTATCATGAGGCATGTGAGAGACCCTGGTTGCCGGTGCTTAATTATCCCATTATATATGGAAATAGATCTGGATAGAGCTTGGAGTGAACTTTAATCCAAAGTGAGGCTTTGGTAAGGAGGTTTTGTGATGTAGAGGTAGCGTCCATACCTCTGGGCTAGAAGATGCAGGTTCACTTCAGGACTTAATGGCCACAGAATGAATGTTTATAATCTGGCCAACAGCTTGATTATCAGCCTGTAAGTCCTCCAAATATGCCTGATGGCCAGTGGTAAGAGAGGAAGCGTTTCCTGGTCAGTCATACTGCAGAAGGCAATGGCAAACCACTGCAGTACTTTGGCAAGCATAATCATGGACCAAAGATAAAAACAAAAAAACTGCAGATGCTGGAAATCCAAAACAAAAACAGAATTACCTGGAAAAACTCAGCAGGTCTGGCAGCATCGGCGGAGAAGAAAAGAGTTGATGTTTCGAGTCCTCATGACCAGTCCAATGAGAGTCCATAGTCACCAATGCCCTCTTAAGGCATGATACCTGAAGGAGAAGGAGGCTTTGGTAAAAATTTAAAAGAAATGAATAATCTTGGACTACTGCAGTTTTATATGCTTGAATCACAGTCCATCAGTGATGTGGTCCCTTCTCCCATATTAAAATATTATCATGGTTTATTTGTGGTAATGCAGAACATAATGTGACAGGAAAGTTTAGGAATCTTTATTTTAAAAAAAATGTACTGACAGTTTTACACATTTAACAGTGGAGCAAGTGAAAGTTTACTGACTTCAAAACTAAATTCAAACTGAAATTAAAGAAAATTAATGAACTAAGTGAAAGTCACTCATGTGATTACATTTGGGAGTTCTGGGTTAGGCCAATAGATGGAGCTCTCTTCTGCCCTAAAAAAAAGTTTGTATTGTTAAAAAAAAATCAGGTTTAATCTGTACATCTTTTGGACCTAAATTTTTCATGACTTAAATGTCATATTATCCAAATTAATTTGCATTCTCACCACACTTCACCCCCTCCCCCCCCACCTCAAAAAAACCTCCCTCCCTCCCTCCCACCCATTTTCATGTCCTCTACTCTCTCATAGCTTCAATCACAGGCATGGCCATCTCCAGGCGCTTCCTTATATCGATCACCACTCACATCCACCTATACCCTTCCTATCCTGCTCCCTTCTGCATCTACCCAAGTTGTTCATGATGGTGCTTTCAAGCTGGGAATTGCTGAGTCTTTGGTCTTTCATTCACCACAATACTTTGCAGCTGGAAACTGCTTGAACTCTCACTAGTTTCCACCTTTTGATGCCCTTATGCCCAGTCAAACTTGTATTCTCTCCCACCCTGGTTGTTCTCTATAGTACATCATTACTAACAATATTTCAAAGGGTGCAAACTTGACTGGTGGTTTCATTCAGTACCAGATCTGGCTGCATAACAATTTATTTCTTAGTTGGTCATGAGCTATCAGGGAAAAGAGGAAGTATCAGTAAAGACCTAAAATAGGGGCAATTGTAAAGATTTAAAAATTAAGGAAGGATAGAAAGTGTGCTTCCTCAGAACTTGAACCTCCTTTTTTTTAAAAAAAAAGGTTGATTTAATGAATTAGTTCAGCTGCTTCGTCATACTCTTTGATCCTGGGCACTCCAATAGCTCACAATCATCTTGACTACTGTGAAATTCTCTCATTTGTTTATCTATAAAATCTATCGATTTTTTTCCCCCCAGGATGATGTAGGTCTGAGAGGAATACTTGTCACAGTATGTGCTGTGCTGATGCTCCCAACGTTTGCAATGCTGGCGTTCACCTTTGTACCGTCATTGGTTTCCACAATATGGTTGGGGGTTTCCTACTTGTTTATTGCTGTAAGATGTTTTTATTTTTCTCTGATAATGAGTAATCGCCTTTCCTTTCTCTTCCCAAAACCTCCGCCCTCCATAATTCACCTAAAATATGTTTTAATAAAGGAGTTTGCCATCAGACCCCTTTTTTTTCCAAGATTAAAAAGGAAAATTGCACTCCCAAAGAATTCTCATAGTTTACGCAATGAGTGTTAATAATGTAGAAGTTATTAGCTTCAAGAAGTTGTAATTGTGAAGAGAGTGCATCGAGAGTGATAACACAGCTGAGCATCCACTGCATGTTAATTCAACTCCCTTAGAAAGCAGTACAGTAACATTCTCATATGGAGGGTCCAAAACTGTTCAAGAGCAAGGGGTCTGGGAATTGGCACATGCAGGCTCTGAAAGTTCATTGACCTGAAACTTTAACTCTGGTTCACTCTCCACACAGATGCTGCCCAACCTGTTGAGTATTTCAAGCATTTTCTGGTCTTATTTCAGATTTCCAGCATCTGCTTTTGTAACTCTTTTGAGTACAAACCTGTTTCCATCTGTTTCAGATGAAGTTATATTGTTTCATAGTTTGCCATTGTGAGATTTGAACTCTTGAGGTTACAAACCCAGTACCATAACCACTTGGCTATTTCATCTGCTTTTGTATTTGAATCCTTTATTTGCAATAAGAACAAGGTCAGTTTCAGTACAACCAATGGCAATCTGATACTAATCTAATAAGGAAGATAAGGCTCTCCCTGGTTCAGTTTGGTATAGAGTAGTTAAACAGCTATTCCAGGCTAGCTAAACATTCATCTGGATAACATAGTGAATAAACGATGCTACAAGTGCAGTGTTTAAGCTTTGTTGTTGGTCTTTCCAAGGTGGAAGAATTCGATTAAAGTAACTGCCAGGAATCTCAGATCCCTTCAGTGTACAGTAATGATTTTAAAGAGTAAAACTTTGTTGATGAAACCTGCTTTATTTTCATGCAGAATTGTCACTGGTGCAAATGTTATCTGGAAATTTCTCAGAAGTGTTTTTGCCCAGGGTCCAGTGGTTTTTGGGCCCTCCAAGAAATGTTACAAATATTGCTTTCTAAGGGACTTGAATTAGCATAGTTAAATGCTCAGCCGGGTTGATGACTCTCTATGCATCCTCTTCACAATTGCAACTTCTTGAAGCTACGTTATTATTATTAATAATAATAATCTACGTTATTAACACTCTGCATTAACTATGAGAATTCTTTGGAAGTGTAATTTTTTTTTGAACCATAGTCACACTATTTCTCTACCCAAGGGCATGAAGTTTGGGCTCATTCTTATAATAGTAAACGATACCTGACGATTGGCAAGTAATCGACCTTGCCACTTTTGACAAGCTGTTGAGCATGTACTCCTGCCTGGTCCCATACATGGGTCTCTGGGGCATTGTCTTCATTTAAAACTGTACTCCCCGGCTGCATATCAGTATCTACCTGGGAAAGCAGCCTGTATTTTCTAACTCAAGAAATTCAGAACACATAATGCTACTTAGCTGAAAACATACTCAAACTACCTTTAATGATTACATGGTTCAAGCTATTCTGACACAAGTTTAGTCACTGGTCTTTGGATCAAACTGCTAAACAATTGTTTGGTTTACATAGTGAATAAACGATTCTACAAATGCAGTGGATATGCTTTAACGTGGTCTTTCCAAGGTGGAGGAGTTTGGATTTAAGGAGCCTCAGATCCATTCAAGGATCTAGGAATGATTTTAAAGTGCAGAACTTTATTGGTGAAACTTGCTTCACTTGCTTGTAGAATAGTCTTGGGCACTGGTGCAAATGGTATCTGAAAATTTCTTAGAAAGCCCCTGGTGTTTTTTAAAAATGTTTTAAAGGTGCATTGTTTTTCCCCATGGTGCAGTTGGGAGCAAACATTTTTGATTCAATTTCATGGCTTTTCATGTATAATAATCATATGTATTAGTGGCGCAGTGGTAATGTCACTGTAATCCAGTTATACTGACGCACTAGAGACATGGATTCAAATCCCACCACAGTAGCTGGTGGAATCTAAATTAAATTAATAAATCTATCTAAAGCTAGTAATAGTGATAATGCTCCCAGGAAGCACCTAGGATATTTTGCATTAAACACATGATATAAATACAAGATGTTAGTTCCACAGGCATGTTTGTGGCCATCAATCTTCCTAGTAGTTTCTCGGGCAAATGTTGGAACAGCTCTGGGGCTTGCAATTTCAGTGCAAATGATTGGCGTATGTCTTTGTAATTTGATTGTTGGCCTTATCCTTGGAAACAATTCCAGGTGAGGGGTTTTATTTTTTATTGTCCACAATAAAGTATGATACCTATTGTAGCCTGTCATCTGAATTATGTACCTCTTCTTCCTTTTTACTTTTAACTGTCTCTATTTCTCCCACTACCTGTGCGAGTTTACTGTGTTCCATATTAATATGGAGGGGGTGCCTTCATTGTCATCTGCAAAGGAAGAAGCAAGTGAGGCTGCTTGGTCACATCAGTCAAGCAGACAGTGGGTCCATATGCGATCTTAAAACGGGTGGTACAGGGTGAGCAACACGTCATAGTGAGCAGGAGGAGATGAGGGAGGCAGAGGCAGTAGTGGGCAGACCCCTTGTGAGGATGGAAGACAGCCGCATCCATGCTCAGCTGGGCAGAGGTGCACAGCCTTCGGAGTCTCACACAAGGTGGGTATTCCTCGGGCATTGAAGGGAGATGTGTGCCCACATGTTGGAGTTCCCTGAGGTGGTGCAGAGTTATAGGTACAGAATGGAGTCCAATCATAGTGTGCAATGCAGTGTCTCAGTCTTTTGAGCTTATAAGCTCCTCTATTGAGAGAATGGCCAACCTTGTGGAGAGTCACACGGGGCATCAGTCTGACTGTGTGTAGGAGCAGTGTGCTAACATGCACAGAATGTAAGAAATGTTCTGTAGCATTGACTGGTCAGTGTTGTCAATGATGCAAAGATGCATGGAGTGGATGCTTCTTGCAACCCGGCTGGTGGTTCCCTTAGATGCTCGAGCATCTATCAAAGGAGAGATGATGTTGAGGGGGACTGCCATCAGAATCCGATACTTTGACCCCTCTGACTGGAAAGCCACCTACAACAGCATGATCCTGTGACAGAGGCTGCCCTTGCATTGAAGCTGGTGGAGCAGCCCGTGGACTTGCACCCATTGACACCTTGGTGAGATGAGGGTGAGCGCCATGGGTAATTTGGTTTCATGCAAACACAAGCGAGCAGGCTGCTTCCATCTCATCCCCAGCCATAGGGGGAACACCTGGGTGACATGTTATGTTTGAATATAGTTATGAGAACTCTATAGAGTAGAAATGGTGTTTGAATCAAGACTTTAGTGTTTCCGGTCTTTGAAATTGAGGGAAAAAGGGGGAAAACATGGGGAAACAACACACAGGTTTGTGGCTGATGGTGATTTGTGTATCATTCATTCTGGGGAGCCATGGAAGAGGGTTCTCAGCATGGTGGATGTGCTTATTTAGATGAAGTTGAGTATCAGACCCGAGTGTTTTCCAGCATAAGGTGCCCTCAGAAGAAACATTCCTGGATAAGAGCTGCATCTGCTGCTGAGGTTATTCCTCATTGCGGCTTGTCTCCAATTCGGAGCAACTAATCCCCAATTGCAAGAAGGGCTTTGCCTCCTGTGACAATTATGGCCCCCTGGGGTCCCCTGCAGTCCCACACCCCAACTACATCAACGCTCACCAATCACTGTCGGGGAACACTGATAATGTGACAACCACTGTGTGCTAATGAATGAAGTGATCCCCGAGCCTTCCCTCTCTTATACAGTGTTCTGACTAATACTCATATTTACAACTGGCTCTTCGCTCCAATGCCATCTCCTCCCCAAGGACCCTCAGTGTTTCCTGTGCCTCCTCTCGAAAGTTGCAAACTGCCCAGTAACAAGTTGATAGTTAGCTCATTTGCTTGACAAATTACAGAACCGCCACTTTAAGGCCCCTCGCCACTGCTTTTCAACTACGTTTCAAAAATCACAGCGTGTAATTGGAGTTGAGGCCAAAATGAGATCAGCCATGATCGTATTGAATTGCGGGGCAGGCTCGATGGGCTGAACTGCCTACTCCTGCTCCTAGTTCTTATGTCAGGACTGCGTTGGAAACCGTCACACCTCTGGGTGCAATTTTCCAGGCCTGCCCACCTCTGTCACCCGACAAAAATTATTGGCCCCATGTGTCCATGCCTGTGAAGTCAGGTGACAAAAGTGTGAAGTGTTGCGCACATTTTCCACACTAACTTGGTCCACTTACATTGTACTTTTTAAAAAAAAATCCAGCTAAACTTTTTATAAGCCACTGAATGCAAGCTCATTACTTTCCTGGCTCCTTACTAAAGCATCGTTCCATGGGTGCTGTTGATCATTTCCCCATGCCCCACCACCCACTGTCTTGTTTACTGTTTTCATGCCACTGCTTTGATGTCAATGGAGCTGTTCAGCAGCAGTGCAAGCTGGAGTCAAATTCTATCCTGTCTTTGTGCAATGTTCATATTTGCAGAAGTGCGTAGGTTGCTGCATAGCAACCATGAGCGGGTACCCTGTGGCCACACCCCTTCCAAACCTGGATTCTTTGAAACCAATTGTAATGCCTTACAAGTCATTCTAGCTTGAGGTCAGCAAGTTCAACATGAGCCATTGTCAATGCTAGTCTATATAGCTCAGCCACTCCCTGGGTAAGCTTACCAAACCTTTGGGAAAATCCTGCAGGAAACTTTTAAATTGTCTTTCAAAGATATATTGGAGTAAATTAAATGAAAGCAGGGCAATACTTGACCTTAAAGTTACTGGTGTGTGTAATGGTCAGTGGGAGTTGCGCTGGAGGCTTTGAAAATCTAACTGTAAATTATTGTTGAGATCCTATGGTTTGTGGCTGAACTGAATATATCAGGATGGGAAGAACATAATGGTGTATTTGGTCAATTATAGCCGTTGCTTTCTTATGTAAAATTTTGCTAGTGTGGGGGCGTGCCATGGAATGACAGCAGGAACTTGGAGGCGGGGGGCAGTGGGGTTCTGGGTGGGGAAAGAGGTTGCCCATCTCTCAGTCCTGTATATTGGGATCTAGTCATGGCCATGTTGCTATCAAAGGGAGATGAATACTTGCACGAGTGAGCTAATCATCCTACTTTTGCTTGGCATCCCTAGCGCCAGACTCGAGAATTAACTGAGGCCCGAGAATACCTTTCTCGCTCCCCTTTTGGAAATCCAACAGGATTGAAGGATTTTTCTGGCTCATCAACTGCCATTAACACATCTAGTGTATTTTTCATGCAGTGATCTGAAGATCCCAGTGCGTCACTGGCAGCAGATGATGATCTTCATGATGCCGAATACCTCCAGCTGCATCATCACCTCCATCTTTCTCAATATAGTGGACAACAGAGAGGTAAGGGTCTTACCAGTAAGGTAAGCAATTGGCTGCAGTGAAAAGTTCACAGGACTGTGCATGTTATTTATCATTCGATGCTGCTTGGAGTAGTCATGTGGCAAGGTGCTAAATGGAGTCATTCACTCAGATAACATATTCCATATCCTAGGAGAGGGCTTCTGCACATTACTGTTTCCATTTGTCCCCAGAACTGGGTGGTGCAGTGAGTTAGGTGCTGGCCTTTGACCTCTGGGACCTGGGTTCAAACCTATCCCAGACATATGGAATGAACATCACTTGTCCAATGGCTGTAAAGGTCCTATACGAAATAAGTTTGTGCAGTTTCTGTCTCGTTCATACTGGACACAAGTTGGCAGCTTCACTCCAGAAAGGTGTAAGGATGGTTGTGGTAAATGGAGAAAGTGCTACGTTGGTGCAGTCAGGCTGGTCTTGTATGGTTAGGGTTGAAGCATAGTGTAGAGGGAGTTTGAACCTGACTGTTCCGTACCTGGCCTGGATGCACTTAATGCAGATACTGTGTGTATGAAATGGACATTATTACACTCCTCAGCGATCTTTTATTTTCTGTCTTTTTACTCATGTTGCTTTTTTCCAGTCAAGCTTTTAGTCACATTTCCTAACTCCCCTTTATTGATTTTATTTTTCCTTTTGCTTCCTTTGCCACCCCATCAATCCACATTACTTTTTAGAAATTTATTCTATGTCACTGATAGTGTTATGTAAGTGTGTGATGCTGGTGTATGTTTCTTTCATATTTAAAACTTGATTTTTCTATCCAACTCCTTTCTTTTTCCCTTTCCCTGGTTCTCTAATTTGGGTCAGGCTGGCCAACGGTAGCAGCCAGTAACACAGATTACTACCGTGGTGCATATTGTGGACTGAATGTGGAACTTTCCTAGTTTGTACATTCCTGTGATGATGGCTTTTCTTCTAGCCCAACAGAGAAGCCTGGGGATGGGGATGGGGAGGGGGTAGGGGTTGAAGAAAAAAAGTAGTATTCACATCTCTGGCCACTTCCTCTCTCAGTATCATGAGGATGCTGATTGGTGATAACCAATAAAGCCCATAACACTGGAGTTTTAGCTGGAATTTGAAAACAAACACAGTTCTATATAGACCAGTGTATTCAATACACTGATACAACTCAGTAATTAAGCAGCACTTTGCCTTTCATTGCTCACCCTCTACACAGAACCCTCAAGTTTTCTATTAGATACCTGATTAACCCTCCTATTACTGTGGAAGCTGAGGGATAAAGGATCTAGCAGTTCTATTACACAATTAAGAGATTAAACACGCAGTAGCCTTTGTTTAAAAGTTCCCTTTCCTCCTCCTCCTCATTCCTCTAAGCATGTATTATCTGGGTTCTCTGATTAATTGACTCATGTCAGGAAGATATAATAATTTTCATAAAGTTATTGGAATTTATAATGAAGTAGAGTAAAAATGGAGCCTGTGTCTATGGGTATGTGTGTAGGTTTTAATTGAATCACAGACAGCTAGTCTGGGTGCTTTGATGTATCAGATGGGAAACTAGGTTTGAAATGCTAAATAGGTAAACATGGGGGAAGTTTTAGAATGTGAGGTGTAAAGGGAACATTTGCATTTTTAAATAAACTAGAGTAGCTTGAATTCAAAAGAGGGGGTGAAATGTTACACCTAGGTAGAAGAAGTTAAGAAACAGTGTTTATTTTTATAAAAGATTACTAGTAAAATTAGTACTCTGATAAATTCTTATTATTAGAGAGGTAAAGTCCAAAGACATAGTGAAACAATGGGAATTTGCATTCAAAGGAGAAAATATGTATAAACGAGAGAAGGCTGTGTGTAAGAGCAGGCATTTTAAGATCTAACGCAAGTGTGAAAAGCCTCCAGTATCTAAACCTCAAGCTGCTGTCTACAAAGAACTAAGGTTAAGAAAATTCATTTTGAATTCGACTGTTCAGGGTGTCATGTTACTTTGCCTGGGTCTTTTTAAAATCTGTGTTTTTCTGTTGCCTTAATGGAGGTGTAACTGGGAGATAGATTAATCAGGGGAGCTGGAAGTTATCATAATAGTAATTTATAGACTTATATATGTACTTAATCATTTCTTCTATTAATAAACATTTAATTTAGTTTTTAAAAAACCAATAAGACTCGGTGGACTTATTACTACTGAATTCAAGGAATACATCTCGAAATAAATTTACAAACTGCAAAACAGTTGTGGCAGTTGTTCCAAGTTTCCCTTTGGGATTTGAGCAGCTCAGCATTAACCATCAGCTGTACCACAACACTCATCATTTTTTGAAACAGCAACAACTGCCTCCTGTTTCTTGGCAACATTTTATTATGTTTCTGCTCTCAGGATGGCACATTGAACAGAACCACAAAGCATTCAGAAGCTGCACAAGAGCAATCTTATATCCTCTTTGCTAAGGAGGAGCAGTGATGAGAACAGAATTAATGGAGGTGACAGGAACAACAATTTACCTCCGGAATAAAAATGGAAAATGGACTATTCTCCAGCAGAATAGCTGGTGGTGTTTTTTAAATTTAAGTGGAAATCCACCAGTATGACCTATTGTTTTATGTCAAAAACATCACAATTCTCAATCACAATAAGGCAATAACAATATTGTAGCTGAACTAGAGAATTTATTAAATCTAATAATGTATAATATTCTATACAAGCCTTTATTAAATATTGTAATCTATTTACTCATGTTTCTCACTTTCTCCAGTCCTTGCAGTTATTAAATATGTGACTTTCACAGGGAATTAGAAGCGTGATGCTAGGGGTAAGGACGTGGAGCATGTAGGAGAAGCCCTGGTTTTCTGTTGTTCTCTACCAAACCTGCTGTTGGGTTAGATGCTTTACATTATGTAACATTGCAAAAGGGAATATTTTAATTTTCTGTAAGTCTGACAGATGAAAGTGTTTTCCTTTATAAAGCACCTTACGTCCTCAGGCCAGCAAAAGAACTTGCAACCAATTATTCTTAAATATTTGCACTATTACATAGGTCACAAGGTGTGATTTTAACTACCTTTAGTCAAATACAAACAAGGGGTGTAAAGTGAGAGAGTGGGCCTGCGCAAGTTGGTGGAATAAAATTGTGTTATATCTCTGTTCTTCAATGCCATAATGAGAGTTATCATTTCATGAGTAAAACAGTTTTACTGAGAACTCTGTGAATGTTTCTTGTCACAGCATTATTGTGCTGTGACAAGTTTACTCTTTAACAACAAGATTGTTTGGTATGTTAGTAAAATTATGGAGATTCCAATGTGTTTGCTTGACTCAAAATCGATCTTCAATTTCTCAGTCTTCACTTTCAGTCATTCCTGGATCATGCACAATGTTCAGATTGGCTGTCTCAGTTGCTTTCTGTCCCTGCAGGCACTGACAAACTAAAACTACTGGTTTGGTTTGTGTTGGAAATAAAGAATTTAACTGACCTTTAAGCCTCTCAATCTGTCATTTAAACAAATGGGAACATTGCATTCCCTGTCAATACTGATGATATTGTTTCCATTTCTGGGTTGAATGTTTTTCCTATAAAATCTAAGTAAAGTTACTGGTGACAATCAGAAATTCATTATTTGTAGGAAGGAGGATGTGACACATTGGATGAAAGGATGTTGATTTACTATCTAAACTTCACTCTTATTGGTAACTCATACATTGGCAATAATACAATTTAAGTGAGGGAGTTAATGATAGGAATCCTACTGGGTCATGGATGTTTAGAGAATTAATTGTCAAATGTGTTTAATTGAAAGTTGGAGACAGCTGAAAATGACTCGGTACAGTCCTTAACTCAGAAGGGTGGTGGTGACCTCGTGGTAATGTCATTGGACTAGTAAGCCAGTTGTCATTTCAGGTGACTAGGTCAATGCCAGGTGGTCTGCCTGGTTTATCAGCTTTTTATAGCAGTTTGTGATACAATGAAGGACATTAGAGAACCAGGTGGGTTTTTAACAACAATCATGATAGTTTTTTAGTCATCGTTATTGAGAGTAGCTTTCAATTCCAGATTTTTATTAATGAAGTGCAACTTATTAATTAATTGAATTTAAATTCCACCAGCTGCTGTGATTTGACCCCATGTCCCCAGAGTATTAGCCTGAGCCTCTGGGTTATTAGTTCAGTGACATTACCACTACACTATCATCTCCCCTCAACTTCCATGCTCGGTGGGCACCGCGGGGACTGGGGTGTTTTGTTGACCCCTTTAATCACATTTTGATTTAAAGTTTGTAAGGTTCCTTTAAATTTTTGTCCTTGGTTTTACAGCTGACCTGAATTAGGGGCTGTGCCTGATTTATCCCAATTTTGTTGATTTGGTTTAATTGTTTTCATTTAAAAGATTATCATCTCCCCTCAAATAAGTAGCAAGTAACATTCACAAGTGCCAATCAATGACCATCTCCAACAAGAGAGAATCTAACCATCTCCCCTTGACATTCAATGCCATTACCATCGCTGAATCCCTCACTATCCTGGGGGTTACCATTGGACAAAAACTGAACAGGACCAGCCATATGTATACTGTGCCTGCAAGAGCTGATCAGAGGCTGGGAATTCTGTGGAGAGTAACTCATCTCCTGACTCCCCAGAGCCTGTCCACCATCAACATGGTTCAAGGCCAAGTTGGCCATTAACAGGTCCAGGCAGCGGGCGATCGACGGGGGAGTCCCGCCCGATTGTTTGTCCCTCTTCCGCGGCTACGTTCGCTGCCAGATGTCCCTGGAGAGGGAGCACGCGGTGTCTGCTGGCACTCTCGAGGCCTTCTGTGCTCGGTGGGCACCATGGGGACTGGGGTGTTTTGTTGACCCCTTTAATCACATTTTGATTTAAAGTTTGTAAGGTTCCTTTAAACTTTGTCCTTGGTTTTACAGCTGACCTGAATTAGGGGCTGTGCCTGATTTATCCCAATTTTCTTGATTTGGTTTTCATCTAAACGATTATCAACATGGTTCAAGTCAGGCTTGTGATAGAATACTCTCCACTTGCCTGGATGAGTACAATTCCAACACCCCTCAATAAGCTCAACACCATGCAGGACAAAGCAGCTCACTTGATTGGCACCCTCATTCACCACCATCAACATTCATTCATTCCATACCAATGCATTGTAGCAACAGTGTTTACCATCTACAAGTTCTGCACTGCAGCAACTTCCCCAAGGCTCCGTCGACAGCACCTTCCCAGCCCACAACCTCTACCATCTCGAATAACAAGGGCAGCAGATGCATGGGAACATCACCACCTGCAAGTTTCCCTCCAAGCCATGACCATCCTGGCTTGGAACTATATCGCTGTTCCCTCACTATCACTGGGTCAAAATCCTGGAACTCTCTCCCTAACAGCACTGTGGGTGTACCTACACCACATGGACTGCAGTGGGTGCAGAATGCAGCTCACCACCACCTTCTCAAGAACAATTAGGGATGGACAATAAATGCTGGCCTAGGCAGCGACACCAACACCCCATGAAGGAATGAATAAAATTTGCTTTTTCCAGATGATGGGTAGGGAAATAAGCCATTTTCTCAAAATATGGAAATTGCATTTTGCCAGAACAGCTAGGGGACACTAAGGTCACCAGCTATGATTTAATTGAATGACAGAGCAGGCTCAATGGGCTGAATGGCCTACTCCTGTTCCTATATTAAACTTAAATTAGGTTCTCAATTGAACAGAATATTCTGAATTGCAAAAGTCAAAATGCTGAATCTAATTCATGCCAGAACAGTTCCATTCAGGTTAACTCCTACTAAAGTGATTTAATAGATTTGCAGCCAACTTGGCCTGTTGTGGAAACCCAGTTTGGACACTTTATCTAGATTATGTTCCTCTAGCACTCCAAATAGTAACCCCTTTCCCTTTCTTCTTCCCCTATTCCTTCAGTTCATGTGGCAAAATTAGTCAACACTAATATCACAAAGCAGACCAAATAGAAACCTCTTTAACACCAATGTTTCTAAGGGAGAACTTGGAAAGTTCTTGGCAGTGTAAAACGGCCAATTCACTATTTTTGTGTTACTGGCATTGACCATTTTCACCTCTAATTGTGTTTTAGGTGAATCGCCTCCAATGCTTTCTTTTAACCACCCTGTTTTCAGTCCCCAGGCTGTTCAAACCATAGATGTAGAAATATAATTCCAACCCTTGTAAGTCGAACTTTGTCCAGGGATCATGTTTTCTGCTAACCCAGCTGAGCATGATGAGGTAATGTTGTTTGTATAAATGATATGAAAAGTAAACTTATTTCTTAGCCACTGCCTGGTCAGATTTAATTTATGTTTATGTACCCAGGATGAGCAACAGCCATCAGCCCCATATGTGCAAACACCCATCTCTTGGCTGATCTTGGCCTCCTCTGTGCAGCTCCATTCCATCCATTCCCACCCCCCACCCCCCCGCCCCCCCGCCCCCGTCATCTTTGCCTCATCAACTTTAAATGCTATCCAGATATAACTTGCTTTTAATATGCTGTAATCATCCTGACTTCAAGGTGTTAAGGATTTCTGGAAGGATAGGTTAGAATAAAAGTTTTTGCTATTGTCTCCTTTTCTATAGGTTAACAAACCTCTTGGGAAAAGTATACTTTTGAATTTAAACTTCATCACTGCTTCAATTTATGTAGGTGATCCTAGAAGTTCTCCATAACCTCACCACTACAAACATTCTGCCTACTCTATGCCCTCAACAAATATTTGCATCAACTCTGTTAGTCTCATTTATCCAGTTAATACACACCTCACCCATATAGTCTTTCATCATAGCTCAGTTAGCTCAAGCAGGGCATCAACCTTGTTACTTTTCTCCACACCTTGATGCAATCTTTTGTCGAAGCAAATGCTTATTCCATACAGGGATAGAAGACAAGGATCTTTTCAGCCGAGTTCACCCTTTACTTTGCCTTAGAACTTCCAGGGCTCCTTGATAGGGGTAGAGTTAAGAGCTAGGCCTGAATCTGTTAAAAAGCGTATACCCAATGTGATGTTTGAAATGTTGGCAGGGGAAGTTTCCTACTGAGAAACAAAAGATTTCAGGTGACCTATTTGATCTTAGCGCTTTCAGGCAGCCGTTTGCCAAAATATTTTTGCTTTGTGGCCCATGAGGCAACCCCTTTCTTCCAACAGTAACTGCCCAAAGCAAGATCTTTGACTATATCATCCCAGCTTATATTTAAGATTATGGTTTTGCAAGCTTGTAAGACTAGTCTCTGGGTTGTTTTAATGAAAGGCATTATCAATGTGGATGTGTTAGCCTAACCAGGACTGGTAGGTTGTCCGTTTGCTGGCTCCTTACCTTTGGAGCTGTCTGGCTTGGGTGGCCCAACCAAGAGTTATACTCCGACCAGTGGGTGTCACAGAAACAGGCCAGCTTTCTCATTATATCGCAAGTGCAGTCTCAGACAAGACCACATCTATCCTCCACTTTCCACTTTCCAGCCATTTTCTGGTTAAAAACCCTGCCAGTGGTCAGTCTGCAGTTGAGGAATTTAGGCTGAGCAAATGCCATACTAAGTGAAGGGAGGAAATATAAACTGCCTCACTATCCATCTGAGGTAAGATCAACAAAAATGACAGTACTTCAAATGAGACCTTACATCATGTATATTTTGGTCCTGATTTGTACTGAATAGTTCAGGAAATATAGCCCTAGATTGCTATAAATGTGGTTATCTGAGTGAGTTTAAACTTTGAATGATTAATGACCATTCAGAAATCTTGGTTCCATGCAATATTTTTAAACTGACACCCACTCATGGCATTTTTCTATACTCAAGTAAAAGGGCCTTTTTCCAATCATTAAACACCATCCTATTAACTATTGATAATGGCTGCTCTCACATCACACTAGACTGCTGTCATTTAAAAAACTAGGATAAAACAAGTCTGGCCCTGATGCTTTTTTCTACATTGACCCTTTTGAATTTGGTTAACACCATTTGGCTCATAAGGAAGATGGCATATAAATAGGTTGTCATTTTTATTAAATTCATACAGAAGTTCTGCTTTAAGATATTAAGGAGTACAAATCATTAAGATGCAGGCTCAAGTAATTTCTGCAAACTTGACATACGTAACTTGGATTTACAACCTGTGATAAGGAGAGGTACCCTGTCCCTTTACGAGAATGCAAGTGTATTGATCACGCGACAGCACTGATGAATTGCTGTACTGCGCAGGGAACTGGAAGTCTAGTTCCGGAGGTTTCTGAGTGAGCATGTATGATCTGGTATTCTGCCCTATGTCTCAATAAACCATCACTGTTTATTCTTACATCAGTCTCTCCCTTATTAATTGCAAACAGCAATAGATGAGAACATAGGAAGGCGTTCAGTTGGCCCACGGACTCATTTACTCGACATAAAAGTGGTGGCGAGGATAAAGGAACGAAATAAAATAAGTTTCAAGACAATGGGATCGCTTTTACCAGCGGGGAGTTTCACAGGTTCACATCCCTTAACGGCATTACCCATATCGAAACCTCACGCTAGCATCCAGCATCGAACAGTATGGCTGAGCAGGCAGTCCAAACCTTTAAATCTGGGATGAAAAAGATGGAAAGGGATTCCACCGGCACAATATCGTCCCGGTTCTTGTTCAAATACCGGACCATACCACACATGACGACCAGCACTGCCCCTGCAGAACTACTGGTGAAGAGATGTCTTCACACCCACCTGACCCTTATCCGGCTGAATTTAGAGGGGAGGGTGGAGAAAAACCAAGAGGCGCAGAAGACCAGGCACAATAGGCACGGTCACAAAAGAATTTTCATGGTGGGAAATGCTGTCCTCACAAAGAACTTTGGAGATGGGCCCAATTGGCTGTTAGGTGAGGTGAATGCAGTAACTGGACCCCTCTCCTATAATGTATCAATAAACAGCTGAATAATTAGATGACACGTGGATCATCTACGCAACAGAACGCTAGTCCCACAAGAAGAAATGCAGTCTTCATCTGCGCTTGAGTTTGTGCCGCATGTAGAGGACAGGTCACACGATTTGGAAACACGAGTGGGACCCAAGGGGGTCGGAGAGACAAACCTGCCGATTTCCACTGAGGAACCTAGTGGACAACTGTCCCCTGAAAAGGAGGTCTCGGAAAAACCAGCCGAGGTTGTTGAACTGAGTCGCTCAACATGTCTGAGAGACTTGACCTGTAAATAGTTAATGTGTTTTAAGCTTGTTAGCTGTACTTTTAAGTAAAGGGGAAGGCATGTGGTAAAGTGAGGTACCCTGTCCCTGTAAGAGAATGCAAGTGTACTGATCAAATGCACTGACGAATTGCTGTACAGCGCAGGCAACTGGAAGTCTGGTTCTGGAGGTTTCTGAGTAAGCACATATAATCTGGTGTTCTGCCCTTTGTCTCAATAAACCATCACTGTTTATTCTTACATCAGTCTCTACCTGTTATTGATTGCAAGCAGCAATAGATGAGAACATAGGAAGGCGTGCAGTTTAGAGTTTGGTTGGCCCATGAACTGATTTACTCAAGACATAAAACAACCCAAACAGAAATGTTACTGCTTAATACTGGAAATGTAATACCCTAACCGACATGATCACAGTGGATAGCATTTTTAACTTTGGTTAGGGCCATTTCATTTCAATGCTGTGAATGGAAACCCAATTCAACCTTGTGACTTGAGAAAAGTGTATTTGGGGAGCAACTTGTTCAAAAGCTGGAGCAGAAAGAGAGGCTGATGATGAGGACATAGAAACTTAGAAAATAGGAGAAGGTCATTCAGCCTTTCAAGCCTGCTCTGCCAATCATTACGATCATGGCTGATCCTGTATCTCAACGCCATACTCCGGTTCTCTTCCCCAATGCCTTTAGAGGACAATAGTTAGCAAAGACTGGAAAATCTTCCTTACAGGTATATTATATAGCACTACATCCACTTCACCAGCCATAATTGGGGCAGCCACTTCATACAGCAATATATTCACTTGGGAGTCAGATGCTGTATTGCTTTGTTATTTGCACATTGATTAAGTTTTATGCTTGCAAAAAGTTTCCTTTCATTTTTGGCTGGCATTTCAGTTCCTTCCTGTTCCCTCCCTAATCCTTAGCAAAGTCTATTTAAAAAAGTATTTCTGCAGTTTCATAAAGGCAGGAATTAGTCCTCTATACATTCATTTACCTTCAGAGTGTAAATTGACGTCATCTCATTTCCAGTTCATCTTTCGTTCTCCTTGGAAATTTACTTATGCCCAAACTACTGGAACTTTATACATCAATTTGGATAATGCTTCCAAATCAAATCATTTTCAAGTTCTAGTCATTCACAAGTGTTAGTATGATATTCAGCATGGCTTTTCCAAAACAGATCTGCTGATACAGCTCTGCCTCCTGCAGTCTTGTTCCTTGTCAAACAAAAATAAATGTTTATTCCCAAAATATTGCAACATCAAGCACCTCACATTTTGAAGGATCAGTTGGGTATCAACGATATGCATTTCTGATTTCTCAATGTTGTTGATTGGAGCATGGACATCATGAAATTCCCCTCAGCCAATTTGACCTTCATGGGTAGCAAATAATCTCCCATCATCCAACCTTACCCACTATTTTCCTGATGATTCCACTTTACATTCAGATCACGGGCTAGAAATTAGATGGTCCCTTTTTTTTGGGCACAGGTGCTACAATTCATGTCCTACCCACACCCAGAGAGATCGAGGTGGACGTCCCCACATCATCCGAATGATTGTAGCCTGAGCAGCACCCCCACACTTGTCTTTCACACTGCCTGTGACATCTGTGCCAGGCAGTGTGGTGAGCAATTCACAAAGGCAGACTCTTTATTGAAGAGAAGCTGCACTGCTGAGGTGAAGGCTGCTGGTTAATTTATTGGGAAGTTTGCAGAAAACAGAATTGCACAGCACACATGGTAATGCGCTACCAAGTTTAGCTATGCTGCCCTGGAGACTCTTGTGATCGTGGTGAAGTCCATGAGGGAAGTTACATTTGCCCAGGAAGCCTTCATGCACCAGCTGAGGAAAAATTGGCAGCATGTTGCCTTGGCACGAGTGGCCTGCTGCTAGGGCGGGGAGACTGGATAGGTTGTCAGCTCAATGAGGGGGCGAGGCTACAAGCAAGTTCTGCTGCAGAGCAGTCAGATTATAACTTTAATGGGACACTATTCAGGAGAAAGTTGCAATTAGGTGCAGAGATGCTTGGGCTATTGGCAGGCTTGCCAAACGTCCTCCTGTCACTGTCTAGGAGCATGGAGAAGTCCAGGAGGGTATCAAGCAGAGGTCAGGAGTATATCATTTCCACTGTAGAAACAGTGGCCAACTCCATGACTGCCAGCTGTGATACAAAGTCTGGTTGCTATTGTGTTTTCATGGCAGCACTGGCATAATCCACACTTCACTGCTGCAGTGCAAGCTCAGATGGTGGTCATAAGATCCATAGTTACTGCCTGCTAACAAGGGATATGTAGGCTCTTATCACAGTTCAACAATCAATGCCTGAGCAGCTTACTAGGATTGTTGAGATGTCATGCTGTGGGAGTGAGAATGGCAATACTTTTGTAGAGATGAACTTGCTGTCCTCATACATTGAGAGGCAACAGCAGTGACATAGGCAATCAGCCTACTCTGCTCCTGCAGTTCAAAGCCAGGCTCTCAAGGTCTAGAGCTACTCAAGGGTGTACTTCAAGGCCATGGCCATTTTCTCTCCTCTCCCCACCACCCCCCAAAAGCAAAACCAACATTTGCAGTCTAGCACCTGCTGGGCTGCCAGCACTAGGACAGGCAACAGGTACTGGCAAGAATTACATATGGGTGAATGGGTCATTGTTATTAACATTACTAGATCAGCTATTTGATAGAAAGCTTTGGCTTTTATTGCTGAATGTTGACCACTAGGATGTTGTGGTGAGGATTGTGAAATGGAAGTGATGGTAGTTCCAAATTGGTTCATGCACAGACCATCCACTCCCATGGAAGTCAGGGTGCCACCTCCCCTATTCTATGTCCTGCTCATGTTAAGATTAGGGGGCACCACAGTAACTACCCCATGAGTTTTAAGTATTCTGCTTTCCTCCTTCCTTGGCAAAAAATGACCAAGAACCCAGCAGTGATTTCACCAACTTGCCCAGAGGTTGCTAAGTAAAAAGCCACTCTCTTGCAAGGGAGATGTTTTTGAGTACGAGTTCAGGGCTCATCTAGCAGCTTCATAGCTTCTTGGTTCACTCTGCAACTAAGTAACTGCACAAGCATTGCCTACATTTGGAATCCTGGCATTACAGCCAATTGGGTCGAGATTTAAGGGTATTGTTGTCAGTTTTCTAGTGTTCACTCGTGCCTTGCAGGAATGCTGTGCAAAAAGTAGCCAGCAGGACATCGTGCCCATGGGAAATGGTGGTAGGTCATTATACTTTTGGTCAAGGCAGCACTACATGAATGAATTTCTAGCCTCTATACCTTTGATGCAGCACTTTTTAAAAAATTTAGACCAAGATGTATATAGCACATCTGTAACTCCAAGTTTAAATTGCCAGTCAGGCATCGACTAGAAAATAGAAGTTTTATTGAAATAATTTTATTTTTGGCTATTGCCATCCAGTTATCTGCATCCAAACAAGATGGGTGTATAAAAAAGGCACAGGAAAAGTTTTTCCTCACTGGCAATAATTAACATTTGCATCTTGACTTCCAGTATATCCCTTGAACTAAAAGTATAGAAAAAGGTGCACCAGTGAGGAAATGGATTTAAGTACCTTGAATGCTGCTGCAGAAGCTAGAATCCTTGGCAGCCCAACAGAAAACATACACTGGGAGAAAAAATTGAGCACCTGTTAGAATTATGCTACGAAACTACATTTAGCAATGTTGTTCCATCAAAATTGCATATTGAAAGTGATTAAGAGGATCAAATGAAGCAATCGTTTCAGTACATTAAACCTTTTGTATGGATTTGATAAAGTCATTGTATTGCTACCTTATGTCTGCTTAGTTAAATACTTCCAACAAGCTCAGCAAAACTAAAACTTGCGAAGAATTTTATAGGCTTTAAAGTTTGCCTTAGAAAAGGCCAAAATGGAGTTAAATCCTCAATGGAACCCTGTTGGGAAAGTTTTGTTTGCACTATAGCCAAGATCAGAAGCCAGTTTAAAAAAAATTTTTGACCAAGCATACATAAGGAAACCTTTGTCTAATGTTTCAGAAAATAAATATTCTAATCATCTGTTTCAAGTTCAAATGCTACCATTGTAACAATGCTCAATATTGTATACTAGCTCATAGCAGGTCAAAATAAAAGACACTCGAGGATTCTGAATTGACCATAACGAGTATGCTACAATCATGCCAAGGAATCCTCGATTATATGTGCAGATTTTACACAATTTTACGTTCTTTGTCAACTAAGGCAACAGTTCCATGATTGGACACACTTGATTACATTTTTTTTATATGATGGAATGATTTTGATCATTATAGCTCCTAAAATGCTCATCCCAGATCACTTTTTATGTGGTGCAGACGGCTAAAAACACATGAAGGAGTCAACATGAACAGCAGCAGCAGACGACAAACAATGAAGTTCAACACAGGTGCCTATGCCTATTTCTAGCACTTGAACAAACTCACATGACCATTTTATTTTATAAATGCTGGTTAACACCACATTTAGTTTTTATATTTATCTGTTGTGACAATGATTTAAGCTGTAGAATACTTCAGCTAAACTTGGGTCAGCAAATCCTTATTGAAATGAACAGCATTTAAAATAAAATCTAATTGTCTTTTACTCTTTGAAAGTTCATCTGCAAAATGGACAAAAAATAATGTTTTTTTTATACAAGGTAACCTTCTGTTCCATGCAGAACTTTTGGGAGAGAGAAAACTGGAGTCAAACAGAGTAGAGAACCTCCTCAGAACAAGGAGAGTGTCGATTTGCCACCAGGAGGCTGGGTAACCTTGTTATGGGATCGTGGACGTGGACCTAGATGAGGTTCATGGTCATCCACTGTGGGCTCCTTTGGCTTTTCTTCATCTTTCTCTTCACTCTCTTGTTTCCCATGCTCGTCAGCTAGAAAGTATTAACATAATAATAATCACAACTGACTTAATTGCATTAATTCCTTCCAAAAAGCTCAACAGCATTTATGTTCAATTTCTTATATTTCATTTTGCTACTTAAAGGCACTGTGGTTATTTCATGCTCATTATATTTGGATATTATGCACATTACAGAAAATGTATTGATGCATGTAATGTAGTCTCACCTTTCAATTCCTCATCTGCATCACTAGAGAATATGTTTGCATCCTGTTTAAAAAAAAGTTAAAGTTAATTACCACACAGCAAATGAACTACATTATTGAACACAGCTCAAACCATTAAGACAGATCTTTCTTTATTCTTTCATGGGATGTGGATGTTGCTGGTAAGGCCAACATTTGCTGCCACATCCCTGATTGCCCTTGAACAGAGTGACTTGCTAGGCCACTTTAGAGGACAGCTGAGAGCCAATCATGTTGCTGTGGGTCTGGAGCCACATGCCAGCCTGACCAGGTAAGGATGGCAGATTTCCTTCCCTAAAGGACATTAGGCTTTTTTATGACAATTGATAAAACTGTAGTCTTCATGGTCACCATTACTGAGACTGGCTTTATATCCAAGATTTATTAATCAAATTAAATTCTGCCAGCTGCTGTGGTGGGATTTGAATCCACGCTCCCAAAGCATAAACCTGGACCTCTGGATTACCAACCCAGTGACATTATCCACTATATTCTGTAAAGGAGGGAGGAGGCAGGGAAAGGGAAGAGACAGTAGTAAAGAAGTGGCACTCGATACTTCTTTGGATACAATCTATGCAGATACTAATTTAGTCAAAAAATCACCATTCAAAAATCACAGGAGGCAGATCTGAACAATCCAAATTCAGCACCAGCAACCAGTCTCATGGTTGTACAAATGGTAACCTGGGTATTAATTTGTGGATGTAACAGTGTTTCATTCCCAATCTTCACTGCAAAAAAAAAAAAACAGGGCATCCACTGATACTTAGTGTAATCTATGCTGGCCTAGCCAATGGCATCCACATCTCATGAAAAAGATTTCAGAAAATACAATTACTTGATTAACACTTTTATAATATGTAACCAAATTTTTAAGACTAACCTACCATGGATGCAATTTATCTTGCTTGAAGACACAGAGGGTGATCATGAACTGTGTTACAGATTGCAACCTCAATTTATGTTTATAGGATTGGCAGTCAATGTGTTTCCACAACACTGTAGATGCATCATACCTCAGAAATGACTGGATTTTTGGGCCATTAAATGCTAGAAGCACAAAGGCAGTCTCTCTTCCTCCCCACCCACCAACTGTACAGTACACCAGTACAAAAACGTGGCGTGAATAACACCACTTGTTTTGTAGAGATTTAAGGGTAGAGCTAACCATGATGCAAATGTTAAATTAGACAGGCCTGTTCTTCCCAAACTATTTGCTGTGACACCATTTTTATTCTTAAAGCTTGGTGTGGCCCCAGAATGAAAACTAAAGAGGGAGGGGAGATCAGCACAAAAAAAGAGTTTTGAGTTGAGTGAAGGTCGAAATAGCAGGGAAAAAGGCACAAAAAACTTATGACATTAACCATTTTGCAGGCTCCATTGAGGCCAGCAACTGGGCTTCAGAACTCATTGGATTAGGCAATGCTCACAGGTAAAAAATAGTGCATGCTAACAAGGGTCTGACAGCTGAGTCTTCACTCCACAGCCACCATTGCTGTCTGAACTTGCAACCCTAATTGCTCCTCCTGCAATCCCACCTGGGGTCACGACCCACAGTTGGGAAGCCCTGCTATGGGTTAATATTGATACCTAAAGCAGCTGTCAATATTTATAACCTATACCTTTGGTTTGTTTGGATGTACGCGAATTACAGTTGGAGCAACTGGTTCCCCAAAGATGTCATTGCTCTGTTTATCAGCTGAAACAGCATTTGATTGTGAAGAAACAGACTCCGATTCACCAAAAATCCCACTGCTTTTTCCACCTAAAAAGGCCAAAGAGACAGGAAGAATGCAGTTTAGTTATTACATAAATAGAGCAAGTTTATGATTTTGAATGCAATGAAATTATCCACCACCTTCAGGCAGTCATAACATGAGTTAGGGGGAAAATTTATAGGGCTATGGGAATAGGCCAAATGGCCTCCTGCTGTACTGTAATCACTCTGATAGCCTAGAAAGGTGAAAGGAACTGGCAAGCGCAAACGCCAAATAATTCAAAGTATTCTAGTACCAAGTAGAAACACTGTTACAGTCGTCAAGGGTAGAGAGGAGGAAATTTAGTTCCTTGAAAGTTAGCAACCAAGTTGTAAACAGAGATAGAATGGAGGAAAAATATTTCCACTCAACACTTGACATTAGTTGATTTGCAGTTACTGCCTTCTCAGAAATACATTTCACCATTTTTGATTATCCTACAGAATAATTGACAGAAAATGCAGGAAATACTCAAACAGGTCAGCCATCATCTGTGGAAAGAGTGAATGTTTCAGGATACAATGACCCTTTGTTAGGAACTGGAGAAAGTTCAAAGTTAGTAATGTGTATGTTAGAAATAAGTTTTAGCTTTAAGTTTAATTTATATTCTGTATGTTTTTTTTAAGGGGAAACCTGGGTTTGCATATCACTTTAGAATGTTGCCTGCAAGTCTGTGGGTTTGTGTACCTGAATTTTCATGAGATTTTACGACTCAAAGTGGAGAGCTGTATTTCAAGGGGGCTAGTGGTTTAGGGAAGTGGGGAAGTTAAAAAAAAGTAGGAAAAAACTGTGTTGTTGCCTAGCAACAGGAGACCTACAGAGAAAAACAGAAAGCAGTTCGAGTTTAGTTGGTCTCTGGATACCACAGGATGAGGAAGCTGGACAGGACAGCGAACTGCAGAGAGCAGATTTCCCAAAACAGAAGAAAGTCCCAGAAACTAGGGAGTGGGGACAAAACTGTCTTCCTGGGACTTTAAGTCAAAGAACAAGAGCAGGAATTGGGAACAGGTCCTGTTCAGTGGAAGTGAAAGCAAGGAGCAGAGGAAAAGGCAGAGTTTCTGAAAGAGTGCATGGAAGGCAAAGCTTGAATGCACATGGCGACCAGAGGAAAGGATCATCAGGAGAGGTTGAAACCCTGGAGGTGGATCCTTGAAGATGTCCAAGTGAAAACGTAGCTTGGGAGAAAATTCCAAGGCAAGTACTTTGGAGATTGGAGACCCTCGGGAGAAAGATGGAGTTCCATGAAACTGGTTGGCTAACGGTATTGTGGGCAAAGGAGTAGTATAATATAGTTTATCTTTCTCTTGCTTAAATATATTAGTCTTTTGTTAAAAAGTACACCAACAGACTCTTCGGTAGCCACCCTCCATGTTTCTAAACAAAAAATAAGAGTTGGGATCTATCAAGCCAGGTTCCGCCCTGGGATCTGACTTGTCCATGAGCATCAGTTGGGATAATAACACCTTCATGTTTACATTATTAACACCAATTAGATCTCTCAGCAGTATTGACTCTGGTTGTCCATTCAGCCACTAATGATACCTGTAGACGGTAGCAAGTTGTATCTCATATCTATAGACTAATGCTATACACATTTATAGGACCTATATATTCAATACCAGTGGACATCCATGAAAGATGTGCCTTGAAGATTTTAGTTCCATTGGACTCCCTTACCTGGAGGATTAGATCTCTTTGGCAATGAAGTTTCTTCTGGAGGCCCAAAAATATTGGATGCCATTTTATGGGGTTTAGTGGATGGCGCATCAGGGACACCAAATATATTGCTGGAACCACCACCAGGTGGTCTGAGTACTCGGCTAATGAGGAACAAAGGAATCAAGATTTATCATCACATTAGTGCTTCATTTTAGTCAGTTATCTTCTCTAACCCCTCCCAGTCAAGTATGTTACTAGAAAGTCCAGAGAACCTCATTAACTTAGTAAGGCCCTGCAAACATTGTTGAAAAAGTCATTTAGCACAATTACCAAGTGGCAGTTACTTTGACATTACAGTTCAATACAGTGTTCCAACAGTTACTATCAATATTAAAGAATCAAGCACATTCCTAGTGTCAATGCTAACTAGTCTTGTTACAAGATGTTAGAGAGAACTATTTCTAGCATCTGCAGTTTTTTGCTTTTATTTTAGAGAGAACTCCATTTATTCTGTCTCAAGAGCATTAACCCACAGGAACAAGTAGGATTAGTGGCACAGTAGCACCATCGCTGGACTAATAACCCAAAGGCCCAGGGGACACAGATTCAAATTAAATTCAGTTAATTAATTAATCAAAATATGGAACTGAAAGCTAATCTCTGCAATGGTGACCATGAGACCATCAACTGTCATAAAAACTTGTGTGGCTCACTGTCATTCCTGGTAATGTCCTGTCCCACTGCGGAACTGGCCCAACAAAGGTAGCTGCACAATGGTATGCAGTCAGGAGGGAGATGTCCTGGGAGTCCTCAACATTGCATGGGCAAGGAAATCCACTGACCATCACACACAACCCTCAGCTGATAAATCAGTACTCCATGTTGAACACCACCTGCAAGTTCCCCTTCTGACTTGCAATTATCACTGTTCATTTGCTGGATCAAAAACCCTGAAACTCCTTTCCTAATAGCACTTCAGGTGTACCCAAACAAGATAAGCTGCAGTAGTTCAAGGCGGCAGCTCACCACCAGAAGAGCAATTCGGGATGGGCAACAACTATTGGCCTTGCCAGTGATACCCACATCCCATATAAATAAGAATCTTTGATTAGAATAAAATTGCCAATTGAGTCTAGAGCCTATACACTACTTCTTCCTGTGTACACAAAGGAAATGGACTAGAGTATTAATTGCACTTTTGAGTCATATTGCAGAGCAATCATTCTGAAGTGGTAACTCTTTAGGTTAATGTGGAAGTATTCTATTATTTAGATGTCATTTACTAACAGCTGGGCATACTGGTTCCCCGTTTATAAATTTGCTCCAAAAATAAACTAAAAATGGCACCAATTCACAAACTGTGTAACAGGTTAATTTTTAACCCTTAGGGGGTTTGATAGCACCAGTTATGTTACTAGCATTTAAATTGCCCAGTTTAAGTTCAGCAAATTGATTCATGTGGCTTGATATTCAACTGGTATTGTTAAGTTGTGCCAGTTCTATTAAGGTTTGGAAAGGTCTTTTATGTTGAAAGGATGATTCCTCTTGGAGGAGAATGTAGAACTAGGGGACAGATGGAGAAATTGAGGGTCATGAGTCTTTGGCAACTTTCCTCAGAGTCTTTGGATATTTTTAAGGCAGAACTAGATAGATTCTTGATAAGCAAGGGAATGAAAGGTTATGGGGATTGGTGGGAACGTGGAGTTGAGGTTACAATCAGATCAGCCATGATCTTATTGAATGGCACAGCAGACTTGATGGGCCAAACAGCCTCCTCCTGCTCCAATTCCTTTGTTCCCATGTGGCTTTGAAGCAGGGAACTTTTGCTCAATTGGTGACTATGATGAAACTGGGGCAGTTTCCACATGAACAGAACAGGTGGCCATCTGAGACAGGACAGTGCATTGCTCAGTGTCTTTATCCTGCCTAATGAATTAGGATGAGCAGACCCTCACTGACAGTCGCACCATTTCACAAACTGGCCTGAATGTCTGTGGCTTAAAAAAGATGCGCAAATTCATGGTTTAAAAAAACTCCACTCCAAAATCCTTCGTGAAAATAACTCCAAAAAAGCAATTCAAATGGTAATCAGAATTTGAGTTTGCAAAGCAAATAGTTCCATGTATTACTTACTTGGGTCATGAGATCCAATCTTGTGCAACATAAAATTTTACACAGATCTTGAGTAGCATGGCTTCAAATTGGCCATGGTAATGCACATGGTAATTAAATGAAATAAGTTGACTAAACTACCAACTAACCCAGCTTTAAAAAAAAAATGTTCATGGGATGTGGGCGTCACTTGCTAGGCCAGCATTTATTGCCCATCCCTAATTGTCCTTGTTCAGAGGGCATATAAGAGTCAACCACATTGCTGTGGGTCTGGAGTCACATGTAGGCCAGGCCAGGTAAGGGCAGCAGATTTCCTTCCCTAAAGGACATTAGTGAACCAGATGGGTTTTTACAACAATTGACAATGGTTTCGTGATCATTAGACTTAATTCCAGATTTTTATTGAATTCAAATTCCAACAACCTGCTGTGATGGGATTTGAACCCAGAAAATTACCCTGGGCCTCTGGATTACTAGTCCAGCGACAATACCACTATGCCATCGCCTTCCCCACTATGCCATCGCCTTCCCCAATCAGGTCAAGGTTAACTTTGCTGCTTCAAGGTTAATTTTGTACAGCAAGTTCTCGTTTTAAGCCACCCTCCTTTAGGTTGTTTTGTTTTAAAGTCATATTTGTTTTAGGTCGTTTCCCCGATTTAAGTCACGATTTCTGCTTTAGAATCGTTTTGTCTCATCATCGTCCATTTTTGTTGACACATCGGAGTGCATCGCTGTCCATTAAAATCATGCAGAGCACATCAGCTCCCTTGTCATGCAACCCGATCAGCACCATTATTAAGGGGTTGTTTGTACTGTATTTGAGACAACATTGATTTTTTAAAAAACCCCAGGGGCATCTGAAACCAGAGTTGATTACTCCACCCCCCCCTCAGCAAAAGTTGGATTTAAATTTTGGAATTTCAGGGTGGGTGAGACTTTTAAATTACTTTAAACATGAGCCAGAGGTGCCCAATAATCAGCCCAGCAGTGTAACTTTTTAACATTTTAAAATGTTGAACTGGGGAGTCATCTAATTTGAATTTATACAAGATTTCTTTCGCAAAATAATTCACTAAATGTTATTTCAGCCAGGAATGCATAGCGCTGCATGCAAATGGTACAGTAATTCAACTTGTACATTTTTTTCCCTGGGGAGAAACATCTGAAGGAACTTAACCTCAGCTTTAACACTGAATCATGGGTTGATAGGAATCAAAGTTGTTTCACTTAAAAGACCGTGATTTCCAGGAATGCAACCACAACTTAAAACGAGGACTGGCTATAAATCAGATAACCAAGGCTGAGCCTTCAAATTCAACCCCTATATTGGAACAAACCATTTCAAAACAAATAGCAAAGAAAATTCAGACACACAAGTCACATTTTAGGGTATTAGTTATACCACACTAAATGAATCAATTTTTATATTTAGCATTTTTGCCATAATAGGTAGTTATAAAAGACTGAAGAATCTTTGAAGTTCAGTGACATTCATAAGCAGCCCCATTTAACATAATGAGCTGGAAGAGGTTTTGAGCTGCACTAAAGTTACATGTAAAAAGCACAAAAAATTAAAATTTGGCTCAGAGCTTGTCCCACTACAGACTTCCTCTATGGAATAGAACATACGCTGTTCGAAAAGAAAATCCATTTGCAATTTTACAATAAAAGTACTAATTTATTACAGCCAGATTGGTAATAACAAGAGCACAGCCCAAAGTTTAACATTTAAACAATGACTCTGAACAGGGCACATTAATGAACTGGTCACTAAACAGCTGCCATCAAACAAAAAAGCTTGATGAGCCCCTCTCCACTTTGAAAAGGGCAAATTTATGATTCTTAGGAAGACCAGATTGTCTGTTTTTGATTTGGTTGAGGTATAACTGTCGATTGGGACACTGGAACTCCCATGCCCTTCTTTGCCTGGAGATCATTTGCATTAACCTGACTAGACCAACAGGGCCTCATCATTTTGCAACTCTTCAGATAGTGAAGCAGTTGATGTCCAAATGCAGCAAGACCTGGACAATATCCAGACTTCGGCTGACAAGTAATATTCGTGCCACACAAGTGTCAGGCAATGTCCATGTCCAACAAGAGAGAATCTAACCATTGCCCCTTGATGTTCAATGGCATTACCATCACTGAATCCCCCACTATCAACATCCTGGGGGGTTACCATCGACCAGAAACTGAACTGGACTAGCCATATAAAATACTGTGGCTACAAGAGCCGGTCAGATTCTAGGAATCGTGTGATGAGTAACTCACCTAACTCCCCAAAGCCTGTTCACCATCTACAAGGCACAAGTCAGGACTGTGATGAAATACTCCCCAGTGCGGGAAAAAGCAGCCCGCTTGATTGGCACCACATCCACAAACATTCACTCCCTCCACCATCAACGCACAGTAGCAGCAGTGTACACCATCTACAAGATGCACTGCAGGAATTCACCAAAGCTCCTTAGACAGCATCTTCCAAACCCACGACCACTATCATCTAGAAGGACAAGGGCAG